>NC_135874.1:5068723-5246223 GCF_031162955.1 Sander vitreus | reverse complement strand
CTTTGTTGGACTTTATACCTTGTAAAAGATGATAAACACTGATGATAATGTGAAAGTATGTCTCTCACTTTCTTTGTTTCTCTTTTTTCTTCATCTCCTCAGAGATCCTGGAGACGCCCAAGTCCACTAAACTGGTGAGTCCCATACCGCTGCACTGTGACACTTAAGAATCCCCCTGCAGGAAATCAGGAGCAGATATGGCAGCACACACTTGGACTTTTACACAATCGCAATGACAGACTCACACATGGGTGCATACTGACAAACATACCTGCACACCCGCACACAGACACACTGTGTTATCTAAAGGAATACCCTGTGTGTTGCTGTTGACTGTTGGAGGAAATAATGCCACACCTGCTCTGCTGTTTCAGCCTTTATCAGACACATTTTTTCACAGGTTGTGTTTGTTGTGACTGTGTGGGAAGATGCTTGGTAGCTCTTGAACTAGTATATTGACATTTATGTTGTAGCAATTTTATGATCAAGTGCATTTCTTTTGCTCAATATCCTGTTATACCGTCTAAAAGAGAGTTACTGAAAGGTGCATTAAATGACATTGATGTAAGGGCCAGTTCACAATATGCAATTTAGGAGTAGTGATTTACAGTACAATACTTAAATACTAAAAAATAAATGATAAATTATTATAAATTAATAACTCTTCTTTCAGAGATGTCTGTAAAAGGATGGAGAAGAATCGGGAAGAATCTTTATACGTAATTGAAATACAAATTTTAAATGTATGAAAACCTTTTGAAAATATAAAAATTTAAAAAGAAAATCTTTTTAATAATCTTATATAATCCCTGAAATTATGAGTTTACCAAATTAGACAAACTAAACCCAGTCAGATCTTCTTAAATCCAAATATGAAGGTTCTGTTTTGATATCTGACCAGCAGAGGGCGATGTTTACTATAAATACACTTCGACGCGTCAACAGATTATTTATTAAAGCCCACAAATGATAAGTTCCCCTAAAATCAGTTGAACCTTTTAAATTAAAATAATGTAGGAAGCATTTGTTATTGCTCTATTATATTATGCCTCTATTATTGCTCTGTGGATCTAGGTCAAGAATTTGGACAAAAATTCCAATCCATAATTCCCAAGAATTAGTCTTGCTGCAGTTTTGCTCTTGTGCTCACAGGTAGTGTGCAGTCAAAGCTCAGGATGAAAATGACTCATCATGTTCTCTACAACCTTTCTCAACAGTTCAAATCAAAGATACATTTGAAATGTTTTCACTCATTTTTGATTTTATATTTCAGACATTCAGATGATTCCACTTTCCGTATCAGTTTTGCAGTATATTCAACAGTTATATTATACTTTTATTGCCCTATAACTTGTATTATTCTATGAGATTAACAACATCACATGTAATCACCGCCATAATGTCTGGAAAATAAATGACATTATGTCCCCCAAAGTCTATAAGGATCCCATAAGAGAAAGTAGTGACTTTGACACTAAAATCCAATTACACCAATATAACTTTGGTAATTGGTTTTAAGAATGATGTCACTATTAGAGACTTTATGCTGAGTCACAGAAGCCATGATTTTTCTCAGTAAATATTATAATATCTCTTCTTCTGAGACCAGAAACATCCTGACCACCTTTAGTTTGAATTATACTATGGCTTTTTTCGACATACTATACTATGGCTTTTTATCACTTTCTTTGACATATACAATGGCTTTTTTATCACTTTTTTTGGACATACTACACTGTTTTTTTTATCACTTTTTTGACATACTTCACTGGCTTTTTTATAACTTCTTCGACATACTATACTATGGCTTTTTTATCACTTTTTCGACATACTATAATATGGCTTCTATCGGCTTTTTATCACTTTTGCTTTTTTATCACTTTTCGACATACTATACTATGACTTTTTTCGACATGCTATACTATGACTTTTTTATAACTTTTTTTGGACATACTGCACTATGGCTCTTTTATCACTTTTTTCGACATACTATACTATGGCTTTTTTTCGACATGCTATAATATGGTTTTTTTTATTACTTAATGTTCAATCCTAAAACATTGAGCTTGGTCTGGTGATAGCCAGTCTAACCTAAGTGCTCTCCTGACTCAAATCTCAGTCAAACAAGGATAATTCTGCCCCCATTAGGTGTCAGGTCTTATTGGATTCAGGTTATAATGTCATGTTCATAATGTTTCAACTGACATTTTCAGAACCATCAGTTCATTACTTAATCCAGAAGTAGTGACCTGAAATAATATTCTTTCATTATTTCATTATTATGTAACAGGGTCAAAGGTCTCATTGAGTCTCTATTATCATAATAAAAGGTCAAAAGACGTGTTTAAAAACAGATATTACAATTAAAATGTGTTTTATTCTTCAAATCAGTCTATATTCACAAGGGATATGTTTGACCTGGGTAGTTGCATATTTAAGATAATAAATACTTTATTACACCAACAGTAAACACCTTCATTATCCCCTCTTCTGACCTACTTATGTTATCGTGCAGAGATGCTATATAGGAGCTTGTGGTTCACATTTTTATTAGT
The DNA here is from genome assembly GCF_031162955.1 of Sander vitreus. Lineage (NCBI taxonomy): Eukaryota > Metazoa > Chordata > Actinopteri > Perciformes > Percidae > Sander > Sander vitreus. Next base: position 5,243,668 of record NC_135874.1, on the reverse strand, counting down.
TTAACATGTGAAACAACACAAAAGTAGTCACTGTGTAAAAAAAAAACAATTGAAAAAACTTTTTCTTTTAACTAAGCTCTAAATGTTTAGTATTGTGTAAAGGAGGACAAAAATAAGCAATGAAGGCACAGGTGAGACACTATTTTAATAACACATCAGTTGTGTATGACACATTTTTAATAAGATTTCTTCGTGCAGTTTGTGTGGAAATGAACTGAATGAAGAAACGTGTGTGAAAGTGAAATGAAGAAGTGACAATATGTGTACAGTTGATTGAAGTCTTTGATCCACCAACGAAGAGCACCGACTCACTGCAGCCCCGTCACCTCCAGCATGCCTCTGGCAAACTCTTGACCTTTAACCTCCACCCTTCCCTCCGCCCTTCCTTCCTCACTTCCTTCCCTTCTTTCCTTCGACCACGCAGCGAGGAGTGAAGCTTAAAAAGGTGGTGCATGTTTCTATAATCTCGGTACTGTGCTAATGTGATGGTGATGACTGTGGTATTTGTGGTAACCGTGGCTGTGAATGGCCTCGCCGTTGCATGGCAACCGGGTCCCATTCCTCATTTTACCCATGATCCCCTCGCAGCTCACCACACCGCCATCCGTGGTCTTGTTACCCAACCGCTCTGTGTTTATGTGAGAGTGAATGGAAGTCGGGCTGCACAGTTAATCGCAATGTTATCGAAATTGCAAGGGGGGGGCGCAATATTTGTTAAAGGTAAAATATGTGTCAAACCATTCTGAATTAAGTATTGTGGCGCTGCAGAGACGTCCCGGTTTACAGTCCTATCGTACAGACTAAAAAGATTTTTTAATTTTTTTTATTTGGTTCAAAAAACAAAACTCGCACTATAATCATTTTCATTTTTTAAATTTTAATACTTTTCAATAAAAATGAGAATAATGATCATTCCCTCCAATATTGTGAATCATTTCGCAATCGCAATATCAGTCAAAATAATGGCAATAAGATATTTTCCTCATATCGTGCAGCCCTAAATGGCAGCGAGTGAAAAGAGGAGAGGAGGGGTCTCTGTCTGCTCTGCTCTGTTTGCTTCAGCTCTGTGGCACACGCCGTTTGTTTGTCTGCTCTCTGTGCATTTTAAAGCATGCTCTAGTCATCTTTTTTTTGATAATGGATTGATTGTTTAGGTCATTTATCAAGCAAAAATGTAAAAGCTATCCTACTGCTGAACATTTTCAGATTTGCTACTTTTCTTTAGTTTATATCATTGTTAATTGAATATCTGTGGGTTTTGGAAGACGTCACTTGTTTGTTATATTTTTACACCAAGCTGAAGGATTTTTTTATTTTGTACTAAAAAAGGAAACCTAAGAATTGTATTTGTGCTTATTTTAGCTACTGTTAAAAACAGTTGTAAATGTGATTTAAAAAAAAAAATATTGTACATAAATGTTCGGGTGGATAAGGATATAGACAAAACAAGTTCAGACGTGTCTGCTCCGTATGGGTACTTTTTCAAGTTTTAACTAATGCCATAACGTAGTAAGTAGCTGATCTGGCAACATGGTACAGCAGTGCATTTCTGCGAGTTCACCCCTAAAATCCAGTTTTTACAGTTGTGTCCTTGCAGCTTTATTATTTTAAAGAATAGAAGAACATTTCTATAGCCTGTGGGTCCAGAAGGGCATCAAGTCCAGCAATGATATCATGTTTCAGCTGAACATACAGGACATCGAACGAGACACCATAAGAATATAATGAAACAATATGTATAATGTATTGTGACTTTAACATTTTATGTTGAGCCACTCATGGATTGATAAACGAGGTCCATGCCGACAGTCCAGTGCTCTTTAACAATCCTCCTCCGCTGAGTCATACATGCAGGCGTTCTTCTCCGTAAATGTCAGCCTGTGACCGAGGTGAAATCAGCCACCCTCCCGCCTGCACAGAACAGACCTGCTGCTGCAGAGTATGGATTTCCTGTCAGCTCGGTTCTACTTTATTGTCTCCTGTTCTGCAGGCGGACTTTCAACCTCAGGAGCTCAGTTTGGTCTCATCTAGGGGGCCTGAATGTTTTTTTTTCAGATCTAACTGAGGGATGTGGGTAGTTAAATGTCACAAAGGAGTTTTAGAACATGCAGGGAAATGAGATGATGCAATCCAGTTACAGACAGATGATATTAACGCCTGATGATATTTACTACCCTACTTGTACTCCAGCTCTAGGTCAAAGGACCAAAAACACATCAATTTAGTATCCAGTATTTACATTTTAAAGAACAGGGACCTGCTGTCTTTTTCTATGGAGACACAAAGCGTTCGATAGTTAATACATTAAAAGAAATAAAATATGTTAAAGGGAACCAATACATTGTGAAATAATGTAACACATTAACAAAGCTCAACTCACTATTATCACGTTATAATTCTTATTTTCATAGTTTTATTGGAATTCATTTTTTATGTCATAGATAAGTCTGTTTTTATTTCACAATGTCACTTCCCATGACAGCGGAGTTGGTGTTTTTTTGGTGCTGACAATAATAAGAATAGTGAGGGGGACAAAGTGATATAACTTTCAAATAACGTAGTAGCATTTTTGTGCTTGCACTGCTGTCGTATGCGATAAACTTCTTCAGCTCGACACCAAAGTATCCGAGTATCACGTCTCTCTCAATGTTCTCCAAGTACGTCAAATAACAGTCCCAGTTTTGCCCAGTCAGTGCAAGCCGAGCGTGTTGGCTGATGCTGTGTAAATGCTTTCTGGGCAGTCATTTTATCCCCTTGTTGTTCTGCTGGAGGCTGCAGAGCAGTGACCTCAGAGGCAGCGATCCTCCCTGTGTGTGCTGGGAAAGCAGGAACTTGATACATCTCCACCCATCCCATCATCCTCTCTGTCTGTCTGTCTGTCTGTCTGTCTGTCTGTCTGTCTCACTCCATCACTTCAGCGGTGGATGTCCTCTCAGAGCACTTAGTCTGTGTGTTAGAGAGAAAGTGAGCAGATTACAGAGCAAGATGTTTAATATTTCAACAGGACAGATTTCCCTCCGCTGCTCTGTAATGGATACACGTAAACAGTTTTTCTTTCTGGTTCAGCAGCCTGAACTCTCAAGTTCTGCTTCTATCTTTCTCGTGATAATCTTGTCTTCTATCATCAATTCCTTAATACTTGCTATCGTATCCCCGTTAACAGTGACAGCCTGTATTAGTTATAGCCTTTTCGAGTTTCATCACATCCATCTCAAATTACTAACTGCCCATTTTCATGCTCACAACAATGTGAAAGTATTTCAGGTTTAAAGCTCACAGCTAATCAGAGTATCCCCGTTGAATAAATCCTCTTACATCCCTCTCTCGTCCTGCTGAGCTGTTGGTGCAGAGGAGATTAGTGGAGCCGAGGAAGATATCACCAAAGCTACTCAAATGGCTCGAAGAATGATCTGACCTATTAAATCTCTTTTTACTAAAGACTCCTTTTTACTAAAATCACTATCACGTCTAAAGCCCAAGACTACCGTTTTGTTTGAGTCTTAATGCTCGCTGTTTTAATGCTGCATGTTTCAACCCATTTTGCAGGGATCAATTGTCCTTGTGTTGTCCTTTTATTAGAAGTAGTAATAATAATAATAATACATTTTATTTATATAGCGCTTTACATGGTACTCAAAGACACTTTATAGTAAAACCAGCACATACGGATGTCTTCTTTAAGGTTGGAGATCTTTTTATTTGCCTTTCTGAGCAGCTTGCTGTCATCGCAGGTCACAGCAGGCATTGTTGCAGTGGGATGTAGTGGACCTGCTGCGGAGATGGTGCTTCAGGTTTCGGGCTTCAGGTTTCTGTTTTTTCAGTGCTAAAAACAGACCGCCGGTAGCCTCCTAGCCACTGCAGCAGTAACAAGAATAAAATACGACTTTTGGCAGTGATTCAGGCGTCCAATTTATTAAAATATGTGAACCGGATTGAAGGTGGACTTATAACAGACCAGGATAGAAAAGTGTGTTCTGAAGCATAGAGTGTGAACTGAGTAACTTTTTAGAGAGGGGTAAGCAGCGTACAAAACAAATATGACTGTTAGGTATGGACTGTGGTGGGAAAGTACTCTGATATTTTACTTGCAATTTCAAGTCCCTCTGTACCTTGTTCCAGGAGGAAGGGGACATACCATGAAAAACGTTTTCAGTGCTTGTGCATACCCATTTGGACATCTGGAGTGCCTAGTAACCCCACAAACTGTAAAATAACAACATCCAGTCAGTTTTCTGTAGGCTGATTACATAAGAAAACATGGAATTCAACAACACATTCAGATTTGGCTTGGCTTCCTATGTCACATGCAGGCTCATTAGAATATATCACCCCCCATCCGACTATCTCTGCCCACAGCTTGAGAAATATCTTTGCAAAGGTGCGCCATATTTTCTCGCTCGCCAATCAGAGCAGGCTTTTCAGGAGGGGGGCTTAAAGAAACGGGCACTAAATGCAGTTTTTATCATTAAAGCTTGTAAACATGATCTAGTGGAAACCCAAAATACAAGTATGAACCTGAAAATAAGCATACTTTAAAATTAAAATAAATAAAAAATGTCAACCTTAAACAGCCTAAATCTTTTTAATTTGTACTAAAGACCAGGGGTCTTCATTGTTTTTGTCAGCCTCATTTTAATGAACCCATAAGAGTGCTCGGCAAGTGTTGCTAGGAGACAAGAGAGGCTTGCATCAGTGTTGCTTCTCATTTTCCTCTCTCACCTCCGTTTACAGGCCCGCCCTCCTCCGTCTCACATCCTCTCCTCTGTCTGTCCCCAGTCACACATCATTTCACCCATCCCTCCATCCCTCCCTGTCTGTCTGTGGTGGTGAGTGGGTGGAGGAGCAGAGAGCATAGGGAGGGAGAGAGGGAGGAAGCTGCACAGTGATGTAATGCATGAGCAGGGCATTGGCTGGGCTGACAAATCACAATAAGCAGAGCGAGAAAGGGGGGGATATGAGACGGGGGGGGGGGGAGTAGAGGAAGGTTAGGGGAGGCGAGGCGTCTCCTGTTAACAGTAGCAAGTCAGAGGCTCTCGGCAGCAAGATGTCCGAGTCCTAATCGCAGCAGAAAGCAAAGTGAGGCAGCGACTGAGGTCTCCGGCAAACGGATTATGAAAGAAGCTGAGAAGGAGGACATAACGGAGGACGATAGCAGGAGGACAGAGGGAGGAAGGGGGCGCCTGGGAAAAACTCGCTGCGGCCATTTGCACCACTGCAGCTTCCCGGCCTGAGTGGCTGCCTGTCTGTCTGTTGGTTCAGCTTCAGCTGTCTGTCTGTCTGGCTGTCTGTCTGTGTTGGTCTCTGTGGATCGAGCATCTCTACCTGTTTTATCCCCTTCCTGTGTGTGTTTGTATTTCTTGGTGACTGTGTGTGTGTGTGTGTGTGTGTCTCCTTCTCTTACAAATATGATGAGACAGACTCCTGCACCCCGGAAGGTACAGAACTCCATATGATCCTTATCTGTTTTTCGGATGTTGTTGTTGTCACCATCCATTTGTTCTGTTGGCAGACTGCTGTAAAGGTCATGCTTGGAAGTTTCAGTTACTCATTTCGTTTTGGTTGGAATTGCCCTTTTTCTTTTCCTCAACTGACATTCCCAATGTGGAAGTCGAAGTGTACTTGCAGCTTGCTTGTGCTCTTTTAATCTTGTCAGTTTATTTCCCCTCAGCGCTGATTTTTGCAGAATTATTTCATACCTATACATGTGTGTGCAAAAGCTTTTTATTTTTTTTATTTCAGTCGACTTCAGTTATATCTCTGTCTGCAGCACAAGCTTCTCTCTTTTATTTGGCCTCATCATGCAGAAGCCTTCCACAGCGTTTTTACGATCTCAATGATTTTTTTTGTCTATCGGGGGAGAATCAAATGATTTCACTCTTGGTTGCAGATGTAGCAAACGGGCTGATGTGATTTCGGTACAGCCTGTTCTCGTATCTACAGCACGCCACTATGGCTTAAGAGGGCTGTCAGCTCTTATTTGGTACAGCTGTTAGCTCGGGCTAATTTCTGCTGAATGGTCCGGCTCTAATCCAATAAAAGAACGATAACTAGCCCAAGCGATGTCCGTGCCTAAGCTGAAGCAAAAAGAGAGAGAGAGAGAGAGTCAGTGTGTAAAAGGAAAGGAGGAGGTAAAGTGAAAGGTAGATGAGAGTGTAGGACAGATCATTCTGCATGGATGTAGTAGAAAGGATAGAAGTGTCTGCACAGACCTGGGTTACATTGTGTTAGTTTGATCACCATATAGTAAAGACCTATGTGGAAAAAAATGCATATGAATCACCTCAATATGAAAGTACATTTACTTCCCTAAATATCCTTTCAAAGCTTTTATGTTTGCTATAGAATAATCCAAAAATCATTTTAGAGGTCCATAAATTCCTCACAATTTCCTTCTACATTTCCTGGAAAGGAAAATGGGATTTGGAACTAATTAGAACAGAGACAGTGTTTAATTGGTACACTTCTAATGAAAAATTACAATGAACTACAAAAAACATGCAAAAATGTGCAAATTGTCTGGAAGAAAGCAAACAATTTAACATATATGAAGTAGAAAGTTCCCAATAATAAATCAACGATGAATAAATATTTACATTGGTTTGAATGGAGGACTTTCAGTCCTTTGCATCCGTTTTCCCATCAGTAGTACCAAATTACTGTAGTGCTGTCCAGGAAACTTTCTAGGAAATAATAAGGACAATATAAAGTATTTCCAAAATGTATTGATAATCAAACAAAAATATTGATAATTTGAACACTACAGTTCAAATTCATGGCAATGTTTTTCAAGAAAAAAATGCCGTGAAGGTTTCAGCTTCCCAAATGTGAGGCCTTTTCTCAGTTTCATATCAGAGTAAATTGAATATCTTTGGATTTGGGGTTGTTGGTCAAATCAAACAAGACATTTAAGAAGTTCCTTTGGACTCGGGTGAGTTGGGCAACTGGGATTTATTTGCTCCTTGTTGACATTTGATTGGTGAGATTTGTTTGAAACACAAATTTAATTTCCCTCACATTTCATCAAACGTAACGGGCTCACCAAACAAATCTATATCTAGTGCTATAATTTATTTCAGATTTTCTTGATAAAATAATAACATGGAGACATGAGAGATTATACTGTGGAATTATTCTCCAGCCTTACACACATGACATGTTGAAGTTAATAGAATTTTTATTAAATATGAGTTAACCAAAAATAGTTACAGTATAAGTGTTGGCAATGTAACCCAGGTTTGCTAGACACTGAGACTTTAGGAATTAGAAAAGGACAAAGTGTGGATATTTCTCCGTGTAGCATGTCTGAAACACGCAGTGTAGCAGGATAACAAGCTATTTTCCCAGCAAGTGCAGTACAAAAGAATTGGGCTCGGATGAACCTCATCTGCTGCGTCCCCCGAGACACAATGCAGTCATTTAGGTCACAGCGGCTGTACCAGTCACAGTGTCCATGTTGTTACCGAGGTTTTCGGTCACGTGGGTGGAAGAGATGAGGCCCTAGAGACCAGCTAGGACAAGAGAGATGAGAAGGAAAACAACAGAGTAGAGATCTGTAGGGGGGCGCCCGGATAACTCAGTTGGTAGAGCGGGCGCCCATATATGGAGGTTTGCTCCTCGACGCAGCGGGCCCGGGTTCGACTCTGACCTACGGCCCTTTGCTGCATGTCATTGCCCCCTCTCTCTCCCCTTTCATTTCTTCAGCAGTCCTGTCAAAAATAAAGGCCGAAAATGCCCAAAAAATTATCTTAAAAAAGAGAGATCTGTAGGGGATGTTACATGATAATGGAGTCATTGTGGTATTCTTCCGAGGTTTTTATTGTCAGTTTCATGCAACCATTTTGTCTGTGATTTTCCAGTTTAATATGAACTTTGCCTTGAAGCACTAACCCTGGCTGTTTGTTTCCTTCCCTTCCCTCCTCTCCTTCTATCCTCCTCTCCTGCCCTTTGACCTTTTCCCATTTCCTGTACTCCTCTTCATCTCCTCCCTCTTCTCCTCAGACTACGGCCAGAAGGCCAAAGGTGAGCCCAGTCCCCAAAGTCTGCAGGGCTTCCCATTTCTATCGTGTGTGTGTGTGTGTGTGTGTGTGTGTGTGTGTGTGTGTGTGTGTGTGTGTGTGTGTGTGTGTGTGTGTGTGTGGCCAAGACAGTAGGGACAATACATCACCAGACATGGTTCATAATCCATTTTATTTTCATTATTTTATAGCTAATTACTACAACATAGACTAGCATATTGCGTCCATTTTGACTTCTTCACATCTATATTTACAGCACAAATGCTGTTTCCTGTCTCCACCAAGTATTCATGTGTTTGGTTTTCTTCTCTCTGCTGTAGCAGGTGTAGTTACTGTTGCTTGTGTTCAGTTTTGTCCTTTTTTGTTGTTTTAATTTGTTCCAGAGCAGTTGTTTCAGTTTATTAATTGCTTTGTTTGCTTTCTCATTTTGGTTTTATGCATTTTAAATTTTGAGCATTTTTCTGTTGCAAGTTTGTATTTGTGTCCTAAATCAGGTCTGGGACCATCATGGAGGTCTATTGAAAAATGTGCAGTTTGACAAAAAAAACAACAAAAAGGGAAGAATTTCTCAACATGACAAGAAAATTAGACATACCTTAAACTAATGGTTGTGATATGGGTATAGGTCAGTTTGCTAATTATATATAAATGATATAGTTTGGTAGTGTAAATTTGTAAATGTGTGAGCTCTCCTTATTAAAGTTTACTAGTTGTAGTTTGAGAGGTAATAACTTAAACACAAAAATCATGCAAACTTTTATTAATGCTAGTTTGTATTAAGGTTAGGCAATGCAAAACAAGTGTTTTTATATAATGAGTCTGTTTACATGGACATTAGTTTAATGGTTATGTGTTGCACATGGAAACATCCTATCTGGATCCAGGTTTCTTATCATGTCCGGCCATGTTTGCAAGTTACATAGTTCTTAAACAGTAAAACAAAAAAAATATGATGCTGAATAATGTTCAACACAGAAATAAAAGGGAAGTCTGACTTCAGGCAGCCAGAAATTAAATTGCGTTCATCCTCAACTGTTGAGGCAACTCAAGTCGTAGTTGTGGAGGAATCAAAACACAAATGATCAGAAACCTGGATACGGTTACAATCATACAGGGATAGAAACAACCAGGTTTGTTCAGTGTAAACACCCTGAAAAGACTCCAAATGATATGTGCATGTAAACATGCTCATTCAGGGACCTCCATTATGGCCACTAAAACCTCATCGGACAGCTATGTATACCCAGTGGGATCTTTTCAGTGAACACTTGGTTATGTTTTATTTCCTCCCCTTGGTTTATTCAGCAGCCCAGCCGACCTGCAGGGGGAAAGGGGGCTGCGTCCGGCTCGGCCTCGGCCTCTGCAGGGGAGATGAGCAGCAGCGAGCCCAGCACTCCGGCCCAGACCCCTCTGGCAGCTCCGGTCATCCCTACCCTCCACTCCCCTGGAAACCCTCCGGCACCCGTCCCCACCAAGGTCCGTTATCAGCTTTAAAACATTACACTGTAGTAGTAGTAACTAGAGGTTAAATATGATATTCCGATATATATTTATTTATATATTTAAAAAAAAAAAGAATCCAGAAACGCATAACAAAACATAAACAGAATTCCCTAACATTAGTTATTTGTAGTTATTGATGAGTCCTCACTAAAATAATATGATAATGCAGTTTAAAAATAAACTTGTTTGTTTTATTGTCACAACAGAACAGAGGTACACCAAAATATATTAAAGTTCTGATGAGTAAAATGTATAAAAATTAGGGCTGTCAATTGATTAAAAAATGTAATCTAATTAATTACATATTCTGTGATTAATTAATCGAAATTAATTGCATACATAATTAATGGTGCCTGAACCGATACTTTTTAAGAACGTAAAAAAACAAAAACAAAAAAAAAAGGGTACTAAACAACAGTTGGTGACATTAAAGAACGGCTTGTTTATTGCCAAGGCCATATGGTCAAAATGAAATGATTTAATAATGTATAACAATAACTTATTTCACTAGTAAATTGCTGTTGAACGACAAAAACAACAACCAGATAGGAAAAGGACATTTACAATAACTTCAGATGCACCACGAGGCTGTAGTTTACCAGTTTCATTGAACACCGTCTGTGTTGTTTCTCCGACGGCAGCTGCAGATTGTTACATTCCGGTGTTGAATCCTCTACAGCAAAACACAGTCACACTTTACACCGTTTAGCGTTAGCTGTCAGCATTTTAACCGTGTTTAATCCAGCTACTAGCTAGCGGTAAGCTAACGTTAGCTGCTGTCGAGTATAGTGTTAACTAGCGTCACATGCAGCGGGGTTTGTGTTTCCTGTAACGTCTGTTTCAGAGCAGCAGAGAGAAGAGCAGACATATCAGTGGCACCAGATTTTCGTCTGTATGCAAATGTCAATATGGAATGGATTAATCTGCGTTAATTTTTTTAACGCGTTATTTTTTTCTCAGATTAATTAATTGAAATTAACGCATTATTTTGACAGCCCTAATAAAAATACAAACTTAAGATATGAAACTTAAAGTCCTTTGAACAAAAACACAATAAAAACAACAAAAATCAAAGAGTGTTGCCAACCGGGACATTGTAGAGCGCCCTCTGGTAGACAAACTATGCAATGCCAACATTCATAACATGTTTGAAGGGTGTTTTGTTTTTGTTTTATTTTTTAAATATTCATTTATTGACCATTATAAATGCCAATACCGATAGTTTGGAAAATGCGTAATATCGGCCGATAATATATATATATATATATATATATAGATATAGATTATATATAGAGAGAGAGAGAGAGATATATCGGTCGGGCTCTAGTAGTAACAGGGAAAGGCAGTTTGCCAATGAACGTAGAACAAGGGGCATCCACCAAACACTGAGAAAGTATCGATTCTTTGTCATACTTGCTTACATTTTTATTATTGTAGTGTAGTATAGTATTGATAGGCATTTAGGAAGCAGGTAACTAATGCCAGCTATGAGGAAACATTTTGCTCTATAAAAAACAATAATTACATGTCTGTAAATAGGATTAAGAAGGCAGGCACATGACACTGTTGTAACACGGGCGTCTTGTGCCAACAAGACCAAAGACGTCTTAGTGCATAAGCCATCGGAGCAGAAGTGTGGGAGTTCAATCAGATGTGACATTTTCTGTGCTATAGCTCCTCTGAATAAACAGGTTTTTTTTACACTTTTTGAGCTGTCAGTTTGTATTGGTGTCATTAAAAAAAGTCTGAAATGAGCCAGAGGCTTTAACTGGTGTCCTAAAATACATACAAGACAACATAAAAAAAAACATAACTGAAAAAACGTACAGTCTGATAAAAGCGATGAATATTTGGTTATAATTTGATTATAATTCATAATGTAGAACCATTGTTATATAATCCATCCATTCCAGCTTATCCTCTTTGTGGTCACAGGTGGCTGGAATATATCCCAGCATGCACTGGATTTGAGGCAGGGTAAATCCTGCACAGGTCAAGTCTACTACAGGGTTGATAATTATTAAAATAATTATTTCTCATTTTAAAGATGTGGTGTGATCACTCTGATCAGTCTACTCAAAACAGACAGTATGGATACTAAATAGGCTACATTTTTAAGTGTGCTGTTGATGCACACCGTTCTCCTACGATGCAATGCACAAAATGGAAGGAAATGGAGGAGGGGCTCACAGCTGGAAACAAATTTAAAACAAATTGAAGTTATTTCATGGATCCAGGATACTATGCATCCTGATAAAGTTCCCTTGGCCTTTGGAATTAAAATAGCCCCACATCATCACATACCCTTCACCATACCTAGAGATTGGCATGGTTTTATTTTTGTTAGCCTAATAGCTGGTTTGATTAGCATTGAGAGATGATTTTATGGAAAGTACCCCATGTCAATCTCTTTATCAGGATGCATAGTATCCTGGATCCATGAAATAACTGGCCTTTAAAAATAAATGGGAATTTAACACAGGGGTGTACTGACTTATGCCCCCTGTATTTTAAGGAAGAACATTTATTTATTTACGATACATTATTCATTCACAAAGATAATTGGTGTCCTTAAAGATTGGATTTTTTCTCATTTTTTTAATTAAGGCATTAAGATCAATTCGCAAAAGATAAAAAAAAGTATTCCTCTTTTTAGTCAACTTTAGCATGGGTGTCCTAATTTTTTCACATGACTGTATACCTTTCAGTCTACACAGGTTAGTTAGTTATCTATCTAGGGTTAGCAATTATTGTTTTTTCTCCATATAAGGTCGAGTGTGGAGTGTGGAGACCTTCTTAATCAAATAAAAAAAGCACCTAAACTGAAAGCAATCTCAATGTCATAATAACGCGTCTTAAGATTTCTTTTTAAAGAGGCCCTTAGATCGTTTTGACTCATCCATAAAATGAATGCATTAAAGAAAGGTGTAAATGGGACTAAAATCATCTGGAGATTGAAAAAAACAGTGAGATGTCATCTGCATAGGTGTGAATATTTATTTGAAGCACTGCCGAATGCTAAAACCTACCAATGGAAGGCCCAGGATTGAGCTCTGAGGCACACCACGGTTTGTGCAGCAGTTTAAACAAATGTCATTAACTTGAGATAAAGACAACGTGTCTGCATATCAGCTGATGAATTTCAGTCAGTTAGGCATAATTAAAATGTCAATGTGTCGATTCGACCCAGTAAAGTTGCTTAATTGTCTGTGAACTCTTCATTAATGATGATGTACAGGTTTAATCTCTGGTGATAGAGAGAAGCAACCTGTACTTTAATTTGCAGTTAAATGTCACAGATTATCACTTTAACATTTTGAAAAAGTCAGCAGCCATCTGGTGTTTAATTATAAGGTCGACATAATCATATTTTATCCCCTTAGGAGGACGTCACTATGGAAACACAGGTGCAGTCATGTGATGTTTTTTTGCACTTGATATTGGAGTGTTTTTTTCTTCTCTCACTAACATTTTAACAAGCTGTCAAAGGTGTGACTAGTCTTTAATTGGTGTGTGAGGTCCCCGTTTGTTCACAGGCTGGATGTTTTTATTGTAGGTTTAAATTAAGTTTTTCTGCTGTTAGTGGTGTGTGTTTGTTAATGTGTATAAGCAAGCACATGCTTTGAGTGTTCTTCCTGACGAGGCATGTTTGGAGCTGACTTTATCCTCTCCACAGGTGGAGTCACTGCATGGCAAGTGAAATACAAGCTCCCTAACACATAAAAAGATGAAAGTGTTGTTACCTTACAGTGAAAGCTTTACACCTGATCCATTGCTTGAAGAATCATGAAAGTGAAATGATTAGAGAAACCTTCAAGAATTAAACACTGAAGTAACGCAGCCTCCTTGTATGTCTTACAGTGCTTTTACTTTTTTAAATGTGTGATTACTAATAAAATCTCTCCTTTTCCTCCTACCTGTCCTCCATTTTCAAATATCTGCCTTTCCATCCTCTCATCCTTTCACCACCCTCCCGTCCTCCTCCTCCTCCCTGTATGTCCCTTCATCCAGGAGGAGGAGGCGCTGCGTGTTCAGGTGAAGGACCTGGAGGAGAAGCTGGAGACGCTGAAGATGAAGCGGACAGAGGACAAGGCCAAGCTGAAGGAGCTGGAGAAGCACAAGATCCAGCTGGAGCAGCTGCAGGAGTGGAAGAACAAGATGCAGGAGCAGCAGGCCGAGCTGCAGAAACAACTCAAAGAGGCCAAGAGGGTAGGAAGCAACAGATGGAGTAGATGGATGGGTAGAGGGATGGTTAATGGGTAGAGGGATGGTTAATGGGTAGAGGGATGGGTAGATTGATGGGTAGAGGGATGGGTAGATTGATGGGTAGATGGATGGGTAATGGGTAGAGGGATGGTTAATGGGTAGAGGGATGGGTAAAGGGATGGTTAATGGGTAGAGGGATGGGTAAAGGGATGGTTAATGGGTAGAGGGATGGGTAGAGGGATGGTTAATGGGTAGAGGGATGGTTAGATAGATGGGTAGATGGATGGTTAATGGGTAGAGGGATGGTTAATGGGTAGAGGGATGGTTAATGAGTAAAGGGATGGTTAATGGGTAGAGGGATGGGTAGAGGGATGGTTAATGGGTAGAGGGATGGGTAGATAGATGGGTAGAGGGATGGGTAGAGGGGTTGGTGGAGGGATGGAGAGGTTGTTTGATGAATGAATGGGTTGGTGGATGTATCTGCTATCACCCCCTAAACATTGTCTGGCCTCCACCCCTACCCCTCTTTAAAAAGGGGGCGGAATGCTAAGGGGTTAATTAAAAGAACTGACAACATAAAATGCATAAAGAGAAAAAATGTAAAGACTGTATTAAGACTATATAGACATATGTACAATGCATAATAATCTGTGTGTAGGAGGCAAAAGAAGCCCTGGAGGCGAAGGAGCATTACATGGAAGAGATGTCGGACACAGCGGATGCGATCGAGATGGCCACACTGGATAAGGAGATGGCCGAGGAGAGGGCCGAGTCTCTGCAGCTGGAGGTGGACTCCCTCAAGGAGAGGGTGGACGAGCTCACCATGGACCTGGAGATCCTAAAGCACGAGATTGAGGAGAAAGGTACGGCTAAGAGATGAGAACATGTTTTATTATAAACATAAGCCTCTGTGAGGAGAAAGGTACAGCTAAGAGATGAGAACATGTTTAAACACAAGCCTCTGTGTAACACATTCATGTGGAAACTGACATGAGTTTTATCCAACATTAATAATTATTACATGTTACGTCAGTTACCTCTTGCTGCAGGTAGTGATTTGAAAAACACTTTTAAGGCAACACAGGCTTTTCTTTCTGCTTTAATGCATATCTTTTTTTAATCGTTAAGGCCTAAACAAGAAATTCTTAAAATGTGTGAGCTTGTAAAAAGTGCTTAAAATTCTCTGTACAGAAGGGAAGAAAATAAAATAATCATGTTTCTGTCTGAGCTGCACTCACAGGAATTCTGAAATGTAAAACTGCATAAAATATGGATGCGTTATTCTGGTGTTGGGTTACTATCAAGTAGCACAGGAGCAGAAATAATAAATGTTGGCCTGCAATGTGATTAGACTGTTGAAATGGTGTCAGGCCACTCATAGTGACCTCTGAGAGCTGTATGATGGTGGCTGATTTATTGATGCTTCCTACTTGTTCTTCAACCTGGAAAGTTTTTTTTATAACTGCAGCAAGTGTTGCTAACAGTGACTCAAAGGAACGGCACCATTTATTTAATTCAAACTTGCCATCGTCTCTTTTGGCAAAAACATGCAGCAACATCAATTCTCGTCTGTTTAGTCACACAAATCAAAAGTTGTTCTTGGTCTGTTTCAACCGCTGCAGAAAATAGAAGGTGAATTATATACCGCTGGATACTGTAGAGCTCAGTTGTGTTTTTTTGGGTTTCTCACAGGCTCGGATGGTGCTGCCTCCAGTTACCATGTGAAACAGCTGGAAGAGCAGAATGGCAGACTGAAGGAAGCACTGGTCAGGTTGGTCTGTTGACACTTCACCCTGAAGAAAAGTCATTTTGCCTTATTAAAATTGGCAATAAATACAAATAAGAAAGGTTAAGAGAGAAGAGAAAGAAATTCAACAATATGTACAATATACTGTACACTTTCCGACGCCAAATTGGCTCTTAATGTACTGGCCTTCATCCGAGACGAGCCAATTACCTGCTGTAGCTGGTAGCTGCTTCCACCAATGGCCGTCTTGTCCCAGAACACACCTATTTGCATATAGACACAGATACACGCATTGACACCTTTCACACCAGACAGACACACACACACACACACACACACACACACACACTGACAGATAAAAGACAGTCGCTTCAAAATATCAACATCATCTATAACTCCACAGATACAGTTCATTTCTGTCGAGTTCCCCCAGCGTTTATCCTTCCCCAACTGAAACTTCAGCAACACGATCAGGGATTTAGATTGTGACCACTACATGATTATGTCCTAGGTGGCATTGTTGTCCACCTGTCCTCAAACACAAGAAAAACAAACACAAACCTTAAACCCTGAGGTTTAACTATAAAAGCCACATTTGTTATATACTTAGTGCTTGTAATACTTCTCCCCATATAGTATACTTTCAAATTGAGTTAATTAGTTCTTTCCCATGCCTATTGTCTTTCCAAGTTGAAATGATAACACATTTCTTTTTTCCAGTGTAGTAGTGTAGGAGGGTATGTGGATTTCCAGTGTTTGAGTATCACTTTCTCAAATCCAATTGATGGAAAAAAAGATTGGGTTCCTCGTCTTGATCCAGATCTTAATGCTGTATTTTCCCCTGTGTGTCAGGATGCGTGACCTGTCGTCGTCAGAGAAGCAGGAACATGTGAAGTTGCAGAAGCAGATGGAGAAGAAGAACGTGGAGCTGGACTCTCTGAGGAGCCAGAAAGAGAAACTGCAGGAGGAGATGACGGCGGCAGAAAAGACCATCGACGAGCTCAAAGAACAGGTCGGTGTTTTCATCATCACACAGAGCTTCTGAGCTGCTGCAGGGACATCCATCAGTCTGCCTCTTTTTTCTTATTTTCTGCATTTTCTGCTTGGCTCTGTTTTGTTAGAAACTGATATGATGTAGTCGCCGTCTGCGGGACCTTATAAACAGAAAATATTTAGGTGAATCATTGATAAAAACAGAAATACTAAATATTGATTCTAGGGAAAAGAATCGATTTTAAAAATCGTTGCAAAAAAATCATGATACATATGATTTTAGATTTCTTTCCCCCACCCCTAATGATGATGTGCTTTGTTTCAGGTGGATGCAGCTCTGGGGGCGGAGGAGATGGTGGAGATGCTGACAGAGAGGAACCTGGACCTGGAGGAGAAAGTCAGGGAGATGAGAGAGACGGTCACTGACCTGGTGAGTGAAAACCATCCGTCTCATTGAGTTTAGTTTAACTTCATCTAATATGAGCAGGGTTCAAAATGAACCTTTTCATCCACTGGCCAAATGGCTAGTGAATGATTACCACAGATTACTATTGTTTTTTTGGCAGGTGAGTGAAGCAAATCTACCAGCCCCTTGTATATTTTACCAGCATTTGGTTGGTGGATGGTGCTGATTTTGAACCCTGAATATGAGACTAAGTTCACTAGATTCAGTTTGTTCTTATGAAGAATCTAACACAATCAATTAAAGACTTGTGCATTTGCCACTCACTGGTTTTCTAGCTCAGCATATCTTTGTGTATTTATACTGTAGGACTGAGGTCAGAGGAAAGTGCCACAGTTTGCTGACTCATTTCATTATCGATATGGGCCACAGTCATTAATATGTATGTGCTGCCCTCTGGTGCTTGTTATCACTGCAGTCATAGTTCAGTTACTATTTGAACTGCCTTTTTGGATTTGTCCTGTTGTTTAGTGTGTTATATAGTTGTTTGTGTATGTAATAGATGTATAAAGTATAAAAACACGTGTCACTTCAAATGGAGCTTTCTCTCCCACAGAAAGCACTTTTTCCTCAACTGCCTAAAAAACGCCTCGCCCACATTCCTGTTTGAAATTCCTCAACTAGTGATGTCACTGATTGAGAATGCCAGCCATTAGTGCTGCCTAAGCAAGCACAGCCCGCCCAGCAGCTTGCTTGAATTTGGTTGACCAATCACAACAGAGTGGGCCAGCTGACCAATCAGAGCAGACTGGGCTTTTCAGGAACATGGGCCAAAAGCTCAGACGAGAGGTGCTTCTCATGTCGCTTAAATTGCCTCCTTGACTCCTCCACTTGCCTCCCTTCCTGGCGTCTTAGCCCCTCCCACCGAGGAGGCACGGGAGAGACACGAGGAAATCATCGGAGGAGAGAGGAAACAAGCAAATGTGTTTTAGAGGGATGAGACGTCCTTTTCTCTGAAGCGTCACATGAATTAGTCAGCTGTTTGGGCGGAGTTAGCAACTCCTTCAGCTGCATGGCTTCCAGGAAGGCTGCTCTCGTGTATCCTCACCTATAGCTCCTCGATGATCCCTACTCGACGCTCGCTCCTTGGGGCAGAAATAAGAGCTTTGAGACGGCCTTCACCGAGGAGGGACAGAACTTCCGGTTCAGCCGAGGACCGAGGAATCGAGGAGCTATCAAATAAAGGGGATGAGATGCAGCTAGAGTGTGTCAGGCAAAGACACTGCAGCAATGGGCAGTATGAGAAACGTAAAATGTTTTTTAAACATCAAAGCATGTAAACCTATTGTAGTAGACCCCAAGAGTACAAATATGACGCTGAAAAGGAGTATAATAGGGGCTCTTTAAACCTCTGCTATCCATCGACCTCCATCGTATTTAGTCATTGTCTAGAGCAAAAGGAATCACTAACACTCTTTGCAGAGGTGTTATGATAATGGCATCTTTTAAACCATTATGGTGGCATAGGTTTTTGTTACTAGAAAAATGCTATCCTGGGAGTTTTCAAATTAGTCACATTGCGGCTTTAAATTTTAAAATAAAAGTAGATAATGAAAAAAAAATACTGAAATAATTGTTTGAGTGTTTCACCCCTATCAATGTGATTTGCAGTATAGTAAAATGTATGAGTGGCAGCCAGCAACAGTTATTTTCCCTGCTCTTGTTGTTAATTATTCTCATGTATTGTTTGTTTTCAGGTACAGTTGTGTGTACAGTAGTTTAGTTTAGTGTCAGTCCCCACGATGAGGTGGAGAGTGTTCACCGGGTTCTTCGGCGTGGGGACACTTTTGTTAAACTGTCCTTGCACTTTAATATGTTGATGGAGCCATTCAAATTACATTTTTAAACTCCCCAAGAAGCAACATTAACCTTGTTTATATTTTGGACATAGTGAATGTGTTTATTGATATTTTATATTTGCAGTCTGTCCTACTTTGTACTGCAACGTGCCACACAACAATGTCCTTCAGGATACATAAAGTTCTATCTTATTGTCAAATGATACAAAACGATAAAAAAAATCAATTCAGGAAAAATCAAGACATACAGAAAAACTCAAAGCATCCAGGAGGAATAGAAATATTTAGCATTTCTGGCAGAGACACCAGAAATTACTTTGCAATAAACCGAGGAAGACTTGTGTAGTTACTACAACTACTACAGCTGTTCACATGAACAGCACAGAAACGGGTTTCCAAAATTATTAAAAAAAACAAGAAACGTAATCATTGGAATAGAAGATACTTATTCATCCCTGCGGGGAAATCTGAGTATCCAGCAGCTCACACAAAAACACACATTTCTATACACAACATAAACAGTTCCCTATAATAAATAAAATGCTATTTGCATTAATGTATTATTTCAGTAGTTGTCATCAAAGTATTCCAGTAAGGGACTGACCCTGTGTGTTATCTCCACCCTCCAGGAAGCTATAAATGAGATGAACGACGAGCTCCAGGAGAACGCCCGAGAGACGGAGTTGGAGCTGAGGGAGATGTTGGATCTGGGAGCTGCGAAAGTCAGAGAGTCTGAGAAACACGTTGAAGCTGCGCAGGAGACCGTAGCCGATTACCAGCAGACCATCAAGAAATACCGCGAGCTCACAGCTCACCTGCAGGTACAGAGCTGGAGCATGCTTAGCATGTAGCACAGAGTTTGATGGTAAATGTATGTATCGTATGATGGGTTCTGATCCGTCATTCCTTTGTGTTTGCTGCAGGAGGTGAACAGAGAGCTGACGAGCCAGCAGGAAGCCTCAGCAGAGTTGCAGCAGCAGCCGCCGGCGGAGATGTTTGATTTCAAGATTAAGTTTGCAGAGACCAAGGCCTACGCCAAGGTCAGAGACTAGAAGAGCTGTTTGAATAGTCTGAATAATGAGTACTTCTCAGGGCTGTCATAACGTTAAATGGGATTCACCTCTCTGGATTAGCTGTTGGTTTAGAGGTTGGAAAGATGAAACTGTAAAAGTTTTTATTTTGTACTTTAGCTAGATTTTTAACTCAAGATCTGGATATTATTTTTTTTTTATTTTTTTATTACTTTATTTGTAGATTTTCACATTACAAAACAAGACAGACAGTACAATAACATAAATCCCTTACCACATCCTCCAAGGCCTCAGTATAAAAATAATAAAAATAATAATTTAAAAAACATTAGATAGAAAATTAAAAAAGATTGATAGAAAATAACAAAAAAATTAACAAAAATGTCAATGAGCAAATAGACAATAAATAAAATAAATTGACATCAGCAAATGGTGAGTAAAGTAAAACAGTACATGATAATGTAGCAACCAATGCATGTATGTTATATGACAGAGTTTAGGACAGGAACATTGCATGACATTTTGCTTTATTGCATCCAATTGAGTCTAGCTGGCTCAAGAAATGGGCATAGTTTCAACAAATTTTATTGGATATTATTTTTGATGTTCACTGTCAAATGTGTAATAAAGATGAGCCTCTCTGTTATGTTTTATGGTGTGTGTGTGTGTGTGTGTGTGTGTGTGTGTGTGTGTGTGTGTGCGCGTGCGTGTGTGTGTGTGTTTAGGCCATTGAGATGGAGCTGAGGAAGATGGAGGTGAGTCAGGCCAACAGACACGTTTCCCTTCTGACCTCCTTCATGCCCGAGTCCTTCCTTCGTCATGGTGGAGACCACGACTGCATCCTGGTGCTGCTGCTCATGCCCAGACTCATCTGCAAGGTAGACACCACACCGTTTACTGTTTTAACCATGCTGGTAAAGTGAGCTTTGAGACACCAGAGTTATGGGCCATTCAAAAGAGCTGCAAATCAATAGAGACAGAGCACATTGCGTCATACTCTGAAAGCCACGCCCGGAGGGGAAAACAACGTTGCATGGGTGAGCTTAATTTACAGACATACCTAAAACATTTGGATATTTGACTAGTTAACAAAATGGTTGCTGAAAACATAACGTTGGGCATGTCATTATCTTAGTGTCAGGATCCCAGTCTTCCCATTCTCCCTGCTGATTCCCCCCATGCCTCATTTAGACCGGATGTCCGTCACCTTCCTCTTTCTTTGTGTTGTAATTCTAAACTCTGGTGGATTTCTGAGGACTATGGTTAACTGCTCCTCAGATCTCTGCAGGGTAAATCCAGACAGCTAGCTAGACTATCTGTCCAATCTGAGTTTTCTGTTGCACGACTAAAACAACTTTTGAACGTACACACGTTCAACCAAAACAAGTTCCTTCCTGAGGCTATTTTGCAGCGGCACCGTGGCTCTGTCCGGCGCTTGGCGCCACCCAAGACGATTGTGATTGGTTTAAAGAAATGCCAATAAACCAGAGCACGTTTTTCTCCCCTCTCGAAAGCTGTGTGGACCAGCCAGACCTTCCTCCGCAGTGCTGTGGAGGAAGGTCTGGCGATGCGAGACTACCCTGTTTTTAGTGAATATAACCACACAGCAGTTTTTATGCATTTTTCTGTTGTTTGCTAGCCGACGGAATTGACGAGGAAGCACCTTTCACGCAATACAAGTCAAAGGAGAGTGGAGTTGTTTCCCCCTCCGGTGGGGGCGGAACATAAATGCGCTCTGTCTCTATATTTTTTTTAATTGACTGTATTTCTGTATGATGTTAAACTGTCTGTTGTGTGTCTGCAGGCCGAGCTGATCAGCAAACAGGCCCAGGAGAAGTTTGACCTGAATGAGAACTGTGTGGAGCGAGCCGGGCTGAAGGGAGCGGTCGGGGAGCAGCTTAGCTTTGCTGGCGGTTTGGTCTACTCGCTCAGTCTGCTGCAGGCTACGCTGCATAAATACGAGCAGTATGTTTCAGCTTATCTCTGCTTAATTTGCATTGTTGCATTTTATCCAAATCTGTAAACTCAATTGCATCAGTCTTCTCTTTTTTGGGTATAACTCTCCTTCTGTGTTTGTGTGATTCTGCGCACCATATTTGCAGAGTGAAACTTAATCTTCACCTATTTTTTGTTACATTCAACACAACCAGTAATTCATATTTTAGGCTGCTTCTACACGCCAATTTGATACTTTTTCTGTCTTCAGTTTAAATTAAGAACAAAATGGATTGAATATATTTCTCATTATTACCACACAACTTCAAATTAAGCATTAGAAACAAGGAATAAGGAACATGTGCATGAAATTAACTGAAAATGCACATTCATTTTTATAAATGTTGAAGGCACCTTTAAAAAGTTACATTTAAAAGGGATTTTGAACAGATATCAAACATTTTTTGTTCCTGATTTCACAGAATGATGCCTGTAGGGGCTGTGGAGGAATACTACTATGTCAATTTGGATTTTGGCATATATTTGACTGGATATAGTTATATATTTCAAGTTGTAAGAAATGCATCTCAGTTGAATGTAAACATGACCGTAGTTTCTCTCATGTCTCTGTCTGTCTCTCTCTCTCTCTCTCAGTGCTCTGGCTCAGTGCAGTGTGGATGTCTATAAGAAGATCGGCGCTTTGTACCCGGAGATGAGCGTCCACGAGCGTTCTCTGGATTTCCTCATCGACCTGCTGCACAAAGACCAGCTGGACGAGACGGTCAACGTGGAGCCGCTCACCAAGGCCATTAAATACTATCAGGTACACACACAGTTATAGATTATTATTTCAGTTATATCCAGTGTAGCAACACAAAAGAGGATAATATGTATATGGTATTTAGGTCCATGTCCCCATGTATTTATTGTTTTGTTTTTTCATAAAGAAGACAGTCAGATAGTAAACATTGCATGTAAACAATTCAGGATTTAAAAAAAACAAATAATCTTTACAAATGTTTAATGGAGGAAGAAAATGTTTGACCTTAAGCATACACACATTTCACAAGTTCTGATGAGAAACACAGAATGTAAACATAACTTCTGTGTGTTTACAAGAAAACTCCACAGGGAACCTTTAAGTCACTTATCAAGAAAGAAAATAACACTTTCAGGCTAAGAATCTACACAGTGACAACGTGTTCATCTTGGTTTATGTCATGTAAATATAACTGCACATAAGTACATTACAGTGGCAATATTGAAAAGATGTTATTCAGCCCGTATCAAACACAGGAACTATGGACAGGAACAAACAAATAACACTGTATGTGAATGTATACTTATATCAGCACCTGTACAGCATCCACCTGGCAGATCAGAACGAGGACTGCACCATGCAGCTGGCTGATCACATCAGAGTGAGTACCAACATTTCCAAATTTACAAAGTAAAAAAAAACAAACTTCATCTCTTTGTTTACATCACATGTTTTACCTGTAGATTATGAATGTAAATGTTGCTTTTTCTTTGGAGTCCAACCATTGTGTGTTAATTCAACTCTGAATGTGAATGCTGTGTATCTAGCTGCTTAAACAGAGACGTCTCCACCAGTTGAGCATCCTACCTGTTGTGTGTCCACGTGCAGTTTACCCAGAGTGCCTTGGACTGTATGGCGGTGGAGGTGGGTCGTCTGCGGGCGTTCCTGCATGCGGGCCAGGAGAAGGCCGACCTCGCCGTGCTGCTGAAGGACCTGGAGACGTCCTGCAGCGACATCCGACAGTTCTGCAAGAAGATCCGCCGCAGGATGCCCGGAACCGACGCGCCGGGCATCCCAGCAGCACTCGACTTCGGACAACAGGTAACCTCGGCAACCAAACCGCTTCACTGTCCACTTTGCTGGACAACAGAGGGGGGAAGAAACTGTTTATGGTGTGAGGTTTTGGTCCTGATGGTCCGCAACCTAGTTAGTTTGTTTTATTATTGCAGAAATGAAGATTACACATTTAGAATGCTAGATTATTTACTAGAAAAAAAGTAGAATATATAAAAATTAGGGCTGTCAATCAATTAAAAAATTTAATCTAATTAATTACATACTCTGTGATTAATTAATCGAAATTAATCGCATACATAATTAACGGTGCCTGAACCGATACTTTAAGAAAGTAAGAAAAGGAAAAAAAAAGGGTACTAAACAACAGTTGGTGACATTAAAGAACGGCTTGTTTATTGCTAAGGCCATATGGTCAAAATGAAATGATTTAATAATAATGTATAACAATAACTTATTTCACTAGTAAATTGCTGTTGAACGACAAAAACAACAACCAGATAGGAAAAGGACATTTACAATAACTTCAAATGCACCACGAGGCTGTAGTTTACCAGTTTCATTGAACGCACCGTCTGTGTTGTTTCTCCGACGGCAGCTGCAGATCGTTACATCCCGGTGTTGAATCCTCTACAGTAAAACACAGTCACACTTTACACCGTTTAGCGTTAGCTGTCAGCATTTTAACCGTGTTTAATCCAGCTACTAGCTAGCGGTAGGCTAACGTTAGCTGCTGTTGAGTATTGTGTTAACTAGCGTCACGTGCAGCGGGGTTTGTGTTTCAGAGCATCAGAGAGAAGAGCAGACATATCAGTGGCACCAGATTTTCGTCTGTATGCAAACGTCAATATGGAATGGATTAATCTGCGTTAATTTTTTTTAACGCGTTATTTTTTCTCAGATTAATTAATTGAAATTAACGCGTTATTTTGACAGCCCTAATAAAAATATAAAAACTTGTTGTAATAAGTGAAGTCATGTTGACCTTTGTGGTGCAGGTGTGCGACACCCTCTCCGACTGTAGGAAACACCTGACCTGGGTGGTGGCCGTGCTGCAGGAAGTGGCAGCAGCTGGAGCTCAGATGATGTCTCCTCTCGGTGAACAGGAGGGGCTGTCAGCCGTCAAACTGGAGGATGTGGCGTTCAAGGCAGGAGAGCAGGTACACAGAATAATACTTCACTTTATCTGTAGTGGAAATAGTAACAAAAACAAGATAACTCTGACCAACAAAGATAAATCTAAAACTAAAAAGCAGGGCCGTAGTACTTGAGTCCAGTCTCGAGTCTACTTTTTTCCTTGTTGGACTCTGCTATTGCGAACTGGTCAAGTTGTTCCTGGCTGCTGATTTGGGATCAGTTGTACAGAATGTTGCCTAAAGTCTATGCATTGATTATTTTGATCTTAGAAGATATATCATTCTTGTTTATATATCAATCCCCCATTATCACTATAGTTGCCTTAAATAAATAAATAAATAAATGTATTAATTTAATGGCAATGCAAGAGGTTGTGCAACCTCTGAAACAAACAATTGCAGTTTCTTTTCAGGCCTACAATAAATTGTGGCAGGACATATAGTTTATTTGGTTTTTGTTTTAAGGATTGTAGAGTTGTGGCTGACATCATTCTCAGATTATCATAGTGTAATTATTATTATCACAATTCAATAATAGTTAAAGCAAATACTGCTCCTGCTGAGGAACTGATGTGTAGAAAAGCTCTTTGAGTGCTGTAAACTGAAAAAAAGATGGACAGAAGAAGAGTGAAGTGAATCAATTTAATTGCAAATTGTATTTATTTGCAAAACAAGAACACATGATGCGGTGGTGGTAACAGTTTGGATAAAAAGTCATCTTACAAAACAAATGAGTGGTAGTTACGTGTAGCAAACAACTATAAGGAAATAAACTTAGAAATACGGCCAACAGGAACAACACAATTAAATGTAACACAGTGACATATGAGACCAACACTAATGATCTGACTGCTCTGAATACTGACAAGCATACCATCATTTTCAGATTTATGGATCCCAGGGTGCCAACCCCTACGACTGTCTGCGCCAGTCCTGTGGCATCGTCATAGCAACCATGAACAAAATGGCCACCGCCATGCAGGAGGGAGAATATGACTCTGAGAGGCCTCAAAACAAGGTAACTCAACTTGACATGATTTCTTTCCAGCTGCTGCAGGTTTTTGTTTTTGACAGCAGGATTAGATTTTTCAGTTTTGGCGTTGTACTGTTTTTCATCTATCAGAACCCTCTACCTGTGGATCTGCGAGGGGCGGCTCTTCGAGCTGAAATCACCGATGCCGAAGGTCTCGGCTTGAAGCTGGAGGACAGAGAGACAGTCATCAAAGAGCTGAAGAAGTCTCTCAAGATCAAGGTGGGTAAACAAACCTGCAGCAGTACCATTTGAAACATACAGCAGTAGGGCTGGGTAGCATTCAAAGACTTTCCATACTGATACCTGGAATTCGATACTGGTTGCTGAACGAAACAAATCCATTTCAACAAAAAGAAATTACATTTTACCTTTTTTTTTTTTAACAACAATTTGTTTGTTAGCTCCTTTACAACTATGTGACAGACACTTTAGTCAAGCCTCCTGAAATACAACATACACACACGTGAGCCCCGTCTCTGTGCGTAAGGTAGTTTATTCTGAATGCCTCGTGTGTACTGTCAGAAAGCCAATCACCAGCTTTATTAGATTGCAGTAGAAACAATGCTGCATGCTTATCTGCTCAGTGACGCTGATGAGATTTATACTTTAGGTATTGAATGACGAGGCATTTTTCGATACTCGATACTATGGAGGCAATTCAGTCAGTGCCTTAAAAGTATCTTAGCCATATGCAGCAGATTCAAGTCAAATATTGTCCGAAAGAGAGCAATGAAAAATCTTTTAAATTTGCATAAAACTTTTGTTTGTGTGTTTTCAGGGAGAGGAGCTGAGCGAGGCGAGTGTCCGTCTCAGTCTGCTGGAAAAGAAGCTGGACAGTTCGTCCAAGGACGCAGACGAACGTGTTGAAAAGATTCAGACTCGACTGGACGATGCCCAGACTCTGCTGAAGAAGAAAGAGAAGTAAGAACGAACTCTGGCTGCAGATTCAGACCGGAAGTGATGTTGTGTGAAAGAGGTGTACAGCTGTGCCATGTTGTCCCCCTCTCTGCAGGGAGTTTGAGGAGACGATGGACGCTCTGCAGGCCGACATCGACCAGCTGGAGTCGGAGAAGGCCGAGCTGAAGCAGCGAATCAACAGCCAATCTAAAATGACCGTCGACGGGCTGAGAGGAACTGGGCCGTCAGGAATCGCTTCCATCGTCACAGGAGTGGCAGGAGGTGAGTGACATTTATTACAACAACTTACATTACTACACTTCTTATACCAGTGTTGTTTTTAGCAATTAACTTAAGTTAACTAAACTAAAAATCAATCCTGAGAAGTATTTACAAACACAATTATGACCCGTGTTATTTATCCTCCTTTTGACCTTAACAACCATTGACCTCCTCTATTTCTTTGTACGACTTTTTCTTCTTCTTACTTCTTAATGTCTTACTTTACCTTCTGCAGAGGAACAAAAAGGTATCTACCTGCTTGTATTGGCATCTGTTGTTGATCCGGCATCTTTCTTCTTTTAATTTTGCATGGTGTGACGGACGTTAAATACTACATGCATGTTTTATACAGGGTTTCTGCGGGTCTAAAAAGTTTTGTTTCCTCAACAAAAAACAAAAACTTGAAGTCTTGAATATTTTATTTTATAAAATGTGTTTGTATCCAATTGTGGGCTTTTGGGAGACACACTTAAAAAAATAAAAAAAAAAAAATAAAAAAAAGTGTGATTGTTGCAGAAGTATATAGTAGTAGTAGTAGACAGGAGGCTTTAACCATCTAGTTACCACTGTCACTACTGCTGGCTTTCATAACTACTGTAGGAGACTCATCAACTCAGAATGGGCCTCAAATTTACATTTAACTTCAATTTACTTAAATGAATTAACCTTTTTTAAATAGTCAATCAATCCATCACTTTTCCTGCTGCTCATCGAAGTACTGAAAGAAGGGATATAATAAATCTAGATTTATCATCTCAACTGGTTTTCCATCATACTTTCATACTGGACAGTTTGATTGTGAAACAGGCATTACATTGTGCATGGTATGTGGTATTAAAATGGTCTTAAATTTAACATATTAAAGCCTGCAAACCCCCTGTTATTAAACCATTATGACTGACAAGTTTTATGTGTATGTTATAGTGATTAATGTGGTATTTATTATATACATTCTTCTGGCATGTACATCTGCATGCCTGGTCTTAATCCATATTTAGCAACTCTGCTCAGTATGTAAATTACACACCAATAAGTTTACAGGTACTGAACACTTTTTTCTAAACACGTCTGCTGTAATAATTGATAATTACACCAGAGTAGAAAAACTGAATGATGATCACTTTCAAAACATTAAAAATCAGTGGTGAAAGAAGTATTCATATTATGCTTTTTCCCTTTCCTTTGTGTTATATATCTTTTTGTGCATGTAATAGGTTTACAAAGTGAAAAAGCCCAACGTCCACCCCAACGGGACTTACCATCTGCAACAGCCTTTCGCAAAAATCATTTTTTTTTGAAAACACACAAAATATTTTGTGCTGCCCTATTTAAAATATGGAGAAGACAGGAAACTGTATTTAGTGTTTACTGAATGCAAATATTTAGCAAACACTATAAATAAGGTTTGGGTCCAGTCAGGTGTTTATAATGCGTACCTGCTCTTTCGCTCCCGCAGTGAACATGATGTCGGGCGTCAGTTCAGGTTCAGGTGTCCAGGTGATCGACTCTCCTCTGCTGACTCAGCAGATTGAAGCTCAGAGACTCTGCATCAAACACCTTAAGAACGACAACAACAGGCTGAAGGTACAAATCATCTCTCCACCATCACATTCGGACCCCCAATCTGACGATCCAGCTTGCTGCTGTTCCATCTGGATTAATCGTGTCCACGTTTCCCTTCGTAGGCTGAAAAGATGCGTGCTCAGCTCGCCTCTCTGCCTCCTCTTCACGTGACCAAACTTCCCTCCAGAGATGGAGGTCACCCTAAAGTGCTCTCCAGTGCCCTCTACCGCAAGACTGACCAGCTTCTGGAGACTCTGCTGCAAATGAGTGCCAACGTCAAGGTGGTGGACATCACTGGGAAATCTCCAGGTATGCGTGTGTTAATGTCTTCAAAATAGTATCCACCTCAGAATTGTTTTCACTTTATTTCGACATACTATGACTTTTTCTTCACTTTTAGGAGGTAGGAGAGATAGGAGAAAGGGTAGATAAGTAGGAGAGAGAGAGGGTAGATAGGAGGGGTTGGGTGGAGCGGAAGAGCCAAAATTGTGCCCATAATGCAGGAGGATTGACTTTTTAAAGACTAAAGTTAAAAAGGTAAATCCTGCATTATGGGCAAATTTTTGGCACTACCTAGCCTCTCTCCCCTATCTACCACCTACCCTCTCTAACCCATATCTACGCTGGTGATGTGCCACTCTTCAGACTGTTCTCCTGGCATATTTGACAAAAAGCTATAGTATATTATTTTGAAAAAGTGATAAAAAAAAAAAAAAGCCACAGTATGGTATACCAAAAAAAGATAATGGTATGCAATAAGTTATTAGAATTTCCTGACATACATTTTGCAACCTACCTGCATGATATGAAGACCGGCGATGTGTGATAGCATTATTTAATAATGCATTGATGTTATGACTTGCAATCAATAAATAATTAGTGTGTGTATCAGCTATGATGTTCCTATGGCTCTGCACTGCTAACAGACACCAAACATTGAATAGCCTATGCCCACTAAATAAAGAATTGAAATACATTATTTTATTGAACATTCATTTAAATATAACACTGTTCCAGCCCAATTTACCCCTGGTCCTTAAAGTAATAAAAAGTCATAGAGACGGAGCGAGACAAATATGCATGCAGGGAAGCAATACAACCTTGCTGTTACATATAACATCTTTGTATGATTAACAGGTGTGTTTTTATTTGTCCTGCAGTGATACCTAGTGCTCAGCTCCTGGAACAGACTGCTAGATTACAGTCCCTGAGTGACACTCTGGGCAGACTGAAGGTAAACAACCACCCACCCACCCACCCACCCACCCACCCACACACACACACACACACACACACACACACACACACACACACACACACACACACACACACACACACACACACACACACACACACACACACACACACACACACACACACACCCACACACACACACTTCAAACAGAGCTCCCATTTCTGTGTACACCCCGTCAGGATGAAGTAGCAGAGCACGTCGTCCACCAGCAACCTGGAGCTCGAGTCTCGTCTGATTTTGCGACGTTCCCTTCGACCTCGTTTGTTAAGGTAAGAGCTGCAGCCACATTACCAGTCAAAGCTCACTTGTTTCACTCCTGGCATTCATAGAGGAGGGGGGGATGAGCTTTTGGGTGTCACTGCAACATTTTGTGCCTGTTTTGAAGCTTTACCATCTCATACCAACACTGTTTTTGACAATTGGTAACCTTGGTAAATCTTTTTAAAGAATTAGTGGAATTATTTAGAGTCGGATTATTTGTCTTCTACAATAAGGGCAAACCAGACGTTTTATAGTCTTTTTCCTGAGCAACTGATTCAGATCAATTTATGTTTTTGTGCAAAGATTTAATGCATCGTTATCGCATTCTGCTGAGAATTCCAATTGATTAAATTCACTTTTTTTTTTAAAAAGTAACAGCTCTAAACTAAAAATGTGTCAATGATGAACAGTTTACACTATTCTGTAGGTTTTGTTTCAATAAAAAGACACTACCTATGGTTGTTTAATTTCACATTGCTTAATTTTGCTTTACACCTTCAAAAGTTGACCTCTACTTGCTCTCAAAAAAAACTATGTCACTACTATACCTGCTATTTTCTTTTGTTAAGAAAGCACAGTTAGACGTCTCAAAGAGCAGAGTCCGGAAGCCAGAATTGAAGGGATCTTACCACACTGATCCCTTTTCTGTCTTTAGGCAAAGGAGGAGAAGCAGGGCGACACAGTGCTGGTGGGTCGGGTCATGGTGCCGTGTACCCGCGGTCAGGAGCAGGTCCACCGGCTCGTCCTATCCCAGTCTCAGCTGCAGAGGGTTCACAGTCTGTTGCGGACCTAAACTTCAAATGCCCTGCCATCCTGCTTGCTGCACCAACACCACCCCCCCACAACATGTGCTTCCAAACAAGAAGGTATTTAAGATCACGAGTGGAGAGATTACAACCTGATTTATAAGGAAGTTGATCTGTGTCGGTAAGGGTTGTGGTTTGAGATCAGTTTAATCTCAAATTTACTTTGGATATCTAGAACTTTGTTCTGTCTGGGCCTGTTTTGATGCTGCCTCTTCTTGGTTACAGACATTTAGAGCCTGAATTATTAGTCAGTCAGTCTACAGAAGAGTAATTCGAAACAATTGTTTTAGCCATTTTTTCAATCATTTACTGATAATGTGGGACTTGTTGGTTTTCTTTCATGTCAAACCAAAACAAGAAATCTGAACTCAAGACTTTGGTAAATTATAATGGGAATGTTCCACTGTTTAACATTTTATCACCC
This sequence comes from Sander vitreus, assembly GCF_031162955.1. NCBI lineage: Eukaryota > Metazoa > Chordata > Actinopteri > Perciformes > Percidae > Sander > Sander vitreus. Next base: position 5,212,485 of record NC_135874.1, on the reverse strand, counting down.
GAACACTTAAGCAAGAAAGTAATGAATTGTTAATGAAAATAATCACTACTTTAGGCCTAACTAATTCAAGGAAAATCCGCTTAAAACCAGGAAAGCAGCATATTTATTGGTCTCAAATTCAACTTTTTCCAAAAGGACCTGTGTTAGACGGCCGTGCTCTCGCCTACAGCCCTTCATACTGTAACTTAAAGCTCCATCTTGCTCGTCGAAATTTTGTTTTATGGCCAGTAAAAGTAGAGACACTTGCAATTGCACTGCTGCATGCTGCCCAGATTCACTGACTGTGTTGTTGTGTAGAATATTTATCAAACTCCTCTTTGGCCCTGGTGTGGAACCTGCAGTGTGGTTCATATTAGGCCAGAATATTGTTACACTGTTAAAGCTACACAGTATTAGGCTCATGACAATTTTTTTTAATCAGGTGTCACTTTGTGTATTTTTATAACCTGTCTAAAGGGAAAGGTTTGTGATTCAGACATACTGAAAATACAAGATTTGTCCATTTCAAGTAGTGGGCATTTTACTGTGGTTTGATCAAAGACACTTTTGCACATAACAAGTCCTGCCCATTCATTTTAGTAGGATGAAACACTTTAATTGCAATTAAGTTTATATGTAAGCAAACTACAGAATGCATTGAGGATTTTGCTCTGTGGTTCGAATAAAACCGTGTGATCTGCACAGAACAAAAATGCTGATACACACACGATTTGTTTTGACCAAACTACATCTTTGCCATAGCTGATTTTTAAAAAGGCTTTTAGTTCATTAATCCATGCTGATTTGTTTACACAGTATTGTTCTAACTTGAAGTTTTATAATTAATTTAATTAATGGGCAGAGTGCATCTACATACTGTAGTTTAAGAGGGGAAATGCATTATTTATTTTATTTATCTGTGCAGCTGATGTACTGAATCTTGTCTAACTTGTCTTACCTTGCGTGGCTTCCTGCTCTTGCACAACCGATCAATAAAAGACATTAAAGACACTGTATTTTGTCTTTAATCAAAGCATGGAATTTAGCAGAAATGATAAAGAATCTGGTTTATTTTTTACATTAAAACACATTTGAGTGTATGAAAAAAAAAGTATCTAAAGAGTACAATTCTACATAATCTTTGAAATACCAACTAAAAATGTGGTCGCAAATAAATAAAAGCAATTTTTTTTGTATTAGTTAGTTTTGTTATTAAAAAAGAAGTTTTACCATCACTGATTTCCTCTACAGTAAAAAGTGTCACTGGTCTGTTCTTCTGCCCAGGACATGGTTAGTGATTCTCTGAAAGACAGAAAACAGGACATCAATGTTTGTCTTTGACCCACTTTAAAAACAGCTCGATATTTTCACTTCTGCTGCTCAAAACTACCTCTTAAAATAAACAGATGCATTTTGTAAACTTTTTGATTAAGAGCAGCAGTTTGTGTTGTACCTTGTTGTAGAGTTGAGCGTTCAGCCGGTAAGATCGATACTCTGCTCTTCTTCTTTCCTCCTCTCTCCTCCTCTGCACCTCTGGAAGATTCTCATAAATCCTGGAGAAAAAACAGGGTTAAGACAACACTTATACTGCCTAAACTTTGAATAAAACAACTATAGTTGAGAATGGTCAGGATGTTATTAGATTCTAAATCATTTATTACAGTAGCCATATCATAAATGATGCATCACTTGCTTTTAACCATTTAAATTCAGTCAAAGTCCAAATAAGCAGTCAGGTCAAATGGTAATATTTGTATATTTTGTGTAAAAGTACAAAGTACCATTTCATTCCTTTACACTTGTGGTACAAATTGGAAGAAAAAAAAACACCTTAGATTGTCTTTAGTATTGGTACTATTCAAAAGTATTGCTACTATTGTAATGAATCCTTCCAATTAATTTACATTTTGAATTAAACATTTAAAAACATAAAAAGCTTACTGTTTGGATCTCAGTATCATCTCCTTCCTGGGAACAGCCCTCCTGAGCAGAGCAGTGCCTTAACACAGATAAGTAATCAGTCAAACAAATATTGGGCTTTACAATGCACGTACAGGACTGTATGTTTTTTCCTGACGCTATGGTACTATTCTCACAAGTATGTGGTACTTCACTGACCAATGTCAGGCTTGGATTCGACATTCAAGAAGGTTTTTGAGTACAAGGTGAACCATGAACTATAAAAACATACATTGTGATGTGGACGAGTACTTGTTGCCAAATCCAGAAGACTGCATTGATGCAGATTAGTGTAGTGTGTACTACAGAAAACTTTTACAGTAAACCATTTTCTTTCAGTTCTGTAACAGTGTTTTTTACAGTAATGTTGCAATACAGTAAAAGTTTGTTGCATCGACGATTGGGGAAGATGTCTTCATAGATCCCACTTCTAATTATGGGATAGGAATTATGGAAATAGTTTGTTGTTGAATTTGATGGGTAATGTACAGTTACATTTTTGCCTACTGTCATGTGAAAACAGTGAAGTGAAAAGCTCATCGTCAGCACTCCAAAGGGTCATTTTGAAACATGTATCTTACATTGTTTGGTCTTGGACTAAGTGATTGTAATAACTTTGATGTGTTTAGCCGATGGAGTGCCTTCTCCAGGTAGGGAATGAGTCCTTACCCCAAGTGAAGGAGTTCAAGTACCTTGGGGTCTTGTTCGCGAGTGAGGGGACAATGGAACGGGAGATTGGTCGGAGAATCGGCACAGCAGGTGCGGTATTACATTCAATTTATCGCACCGTTGTGACGAAAAGAGAGCTGAGCCAGAAGGCAAAGCTCTCAATCTACCGGTCAGTTTTTGTTCCTACCCTCACCTATGGTCATGAAGGCTGGGTCATGACCGAAAGAACAAGATCCAGGGTACAAGCAGCCGAAATGGGTTTCCTCAGGAGGGTAGCTGGCGTCTCCCTTAGAGATAGGGTGAGAAGTTCAGTTATCCGTGAGGAGCTCGGAGTAGAGCCGCTGCTCCTTTGCGTCGAAAGGAGCCAGTTGAGGTGGTTCGGATCTGGTAAGGATGCCCCCTGGGCGCCTCCCTAGGGAGGTGTTCCAGGCACGTCCAGCTGGGAGGAGGCCTCGGGGGAGACCCAGGACTAGGTGGAGGGATTATATCTCCAACCTGGCCTGGGAACGCCTCGGGATCCCCCAGTCGGAGCTGGTTAATGTGGCCCGGGAAAGGGAAGTTTGGGGTCCCCTGCTGGAGCTGCTACCCCCGCGACCCGACCCCGGATAAGCGGATGAAGATGGATGGATGGTGTTTAGGTGACTTAAGAAATGTACTCATATTTCACCAGAAACTTTTGTTTGAAACATTGGTCTTTCAGTGAAAGATGTTAACAAGCCAAATGAAAGGAGAATCAGTTGCTTTGAATGCAAGATTTCATGATTTACAAGCACTGTATGATCAGTTAGGAGTCTTGTACTTCGAGTTTTGAAACATTGTACCATAATATTGATAATAGTACTATAGTGACTAAAAAAAAGCTAAGTAGCAGAATAAATAAGATATCTTGCTGTCAGACTGAACATAGCACACCTCAGTTAAGGGGCTCCGTAGACTAAAAACAAAGATCTAAAGTTTCGAGCAGGTTTGAGGTTACAATCGCACATTTCCCTCCTGGTGTTGTTGAGTACCTGCAGGCCTCGGCAGCCTCTGTGCTCCTCCAAGCCAGCTGAAGAGTTCATCTCTCTCTCTGCAGAAGTTGACCTGTAGCTTCCTCTCCTGTGCCTGCAGAGCCATGCGCTTCACCCTCAGCCTTGAATCAGAGATGAACTCTGGACGATGCATCTCCAGAGCCTCCTGCAGAATTGAAAAGGAACATCAATGTTTTTTAAATAATAAAAAAAAAAAAAAGGGATCAATAGTAAGACATTTTAAGGGAATCATTAACTGTTGTTTTGAAACGTCCTAAGGTAATTAAAAAAAATAAAAATATGACTCCAACATTTTATCTTAAGGGCCTAAAAAGTTATTTTCTCTCTCCACCCAATTTTCTGCCAAAGTTAGAGGTTTTGAATGTTTCACATGAGAGCTTAGGGATCAGTTATTTCACACCCATACAGTCCTAATGAAGAGGAAGGTTTAGTTTAACCAAAGTTATATTTTTTTACTTTGATTTTGTCATACATACTTAATGTAATAGGGAAATATTAAACATTTAAAGTCAAATTTTCAGGGACTTCGATCCTCTAAGCATGTTACAAAACTTGGAAAAAGGGGTTTTCTTTTTAGATTAGTCATCTACAATTTTAATAAAAAGCCAAGCCTGTGGAGGAACCTAAAATATAGTTTCCCCACTGCAAACAACACTTCCATCTCTCACTTCTTAAATGTACACACAAACATTTGTCCTAAGGAAAAGCCTATTAGGCAACCAACCTGGAGAGAGATCCGTGCCAAACCAGAGGACATTGTTTTGGTTCTTGGATCTAAATCGGGTTCATCATGTTTGTTTCTGTCTTCGTGTACTTGTCTCTGTCGGAGCGGTTCTCTCCATGGATCGATTCTGCTGTATGGTTCAAACCAGGCAGTGCTCTGTCTCCACAGCAACTCCTCTTCCTCTGGCTGGTTCTCCTTACGCCCTTCAGACCTCAGGTTGTCAGCAGAGATGAACCATGAAACAGCTGGAAAGGACCAGGGAAATTTAAACCAGCTAAATCAATAAAGATTAAGTTTTACTTTGGTATAAAACATACTCTTTACATGAAAAAAGCACAGACCGCTTTATTTGTAGTCAACGTACCATTAGGGTAGGTCTTTGGATGGCTTCTCTTGCTTTTTCTCTGTTTTTGTAACCCTTGACTCTTAGCGGGGCTCCTCTGCCCTCCTCTTCCCTTCTCTAAGCTGGATGAAATCTGCCTGGAAGTTCTGGCTTCACCAGGCGAAGGGAATGTGGTTCCAACATCTCTGGTGTGGCGTCGAGTCCCATTACTGACAATCTCCAGGTCGCCTGAGCAAAAAAAAGAAAAACAGTGTAAAGAATCTTAAAGAATTGCTTTAATTGCAACTTTAAACCCATTTCTGAATTTACTGTCTTTTTAGTTACAGATAAGCCATTGAGCCAACCCTGGCACATTTACATTGATGTTAAAACAAACTCAAATACATAATTTGCCCGAATATAGAATTTTTGTTATTGGAAATTAGGTTTATGTATATTGGAGGACTAGACAACAGGCATTCACAACAGCCAAAAAAAAAAAGTCTTTTTGAATGGAGTAGCAGCTTGTGAGTTGTGTGTAGCCCTAATTGTGTTAGGCTGTAGACTCTTTGTTGGTAAAGATTTTCCACCACACCAAAGACATTACAACCAACATTTAACCAAATTACTTTAGCAAACACTAATCAATCCGAGTGACCTCTTTAGCAGCACTGACCTGCCTGGATGCTTTTGCTGACCAGTTTAACACTCTTCTTGGCTGCCAGAGTCCTGGAGGGGCCGCTGTGTGACGGAAGGGTGTAAGTGCTGGTTGATGCAGAATCAGCAGCAACCTGAAGACCAATAAAATCACATCAAACATTTAGAGCTGTTCAATACCTGCAATTATGTCACTTTGTGTGTCACTTTGTTCTGTGCTCCTACAAAAGGTATTTTTCACAGAACGTATGTTGACATGTCACAGTAGGAAAAGACACGTGTGAATAGAAAATTGGCTGAATTCCATATAGCCGGTTCAGCTTCAGGGTCCGGGTATAGTGCATACTGTCATGGTTAATTGGGACAATTGAATACAACAGAGCCAACGGTAATGTTATTAGTGACACCCGTGCTATTTCCTTACAAATCAAAAATGTCTTTGGTGAAAAAGCTTTGTCGTTAGGTGCCGATACACCTCTGCAACAATGCAACCTACATAGATTGTGGATTTATTCAGAATTCCACAGCCAGACATGAAATTCAAAGACCTCTGATGATCTTCAAGTTCCTCTTTGGTGATATTCAGCCACTCAAAGCAGCATGCGTATTTTGGATCAAGATATCATACTGGTAAAAACAACAAAAAACTTTTTTGAAAGCCTGGTAATAATATATTGTGATTATATTTTACGTAGAAGAGATTTCCATGGATCTCCATTTTCCATGACTCTCCAAGTGTTCCACAAGCTTTCAAAGGGGTTGTGGTCAGAAAGCTTTAATATTGCACTTGGTACATACATATGACTATCCTTATACACTCTGTAATTAAATTAGCTTTACCTTACAATGAGGGCAATAACATGCATATACACTTACTATGGATTCGTCAGTACCGGTGGTCTCTGACAGTGTGATGAAGTAAGGCAGCTCTTTGTTTCCTCCTCTCCGCTGCTCCCTCCCTTCCTTCTGCCTGTTGATGGTGCTGTACAGTTTACTGAGGCTGGAGCTCGTTTTCAGGTGCTGTACTCGGTGGGCGCCGAAGGCTCGAATCAGCCGCGCTGTGTCCACGGTGGACATGGAGCTGGACATGGTGGATAAGGTCTCTGACTCATCTCTGTCTGCAGGACAGAGGTGCTGACTCTGGGAGGAGCCCTGAGAGAAGCTGGAGATGGAGGAGTCACGGCTGTCCTCGTCCGTTGGTTGAGAGGTTTCATCTACCTGTAGGCTCTGTGTCCAGGCCTGATGAGGGACAGGAGGTTCACCTTCAACCTTTCTACCTCTTCTGACTTTCCACTCTATTCCTCTGTCCTCACAACCTACACTCCTCTTCACTCCTCCAATATACTTCTTTGTTTTGTTCCCCATAGCATCTTCTCCCCTCCTTCCTAGATTTTCTTCTTGTAGTTCTGACATGCAAGTGCCCCTTGTGTTATTAATAAGACGGGACAGGCGTTCTAGCCGCTCCAGCAGTGATGCCTCTCTGTCACTGGTGGGTTGGGACTGCTCCAGGCTCCACTGATCACAGAACCTCTTCCACAGCTGGTCCAGAGTGCTGCTGCTCTGCTTGGAAGTGGGGTCATGGAGGCCGGAGTCCATCTTCTCCTGGTGGTGCTCCTCACCCTCCTGAGGAACAGGGCTTTGGTCCAGGTGATGGCTCGCCTTGTCGTAGGCTAAGTCCACATGAAATCTCACACGGCTCAGCTTTGGTTGATCATAACTGGGGAACTGCATCGGGCTGGTCCCCTGGTCTCTCTTGGAGGCTCCTTGGTTGCTTGATAAAGGCACTCTGGTAAAGGACGCGGTTACCTGAGAAGACTGCTTTGGAGCTTGAGTCACACTTGTTTGTGAAGGTCCATCTGCTGATATAGAGGCACCTACGAGGAGAGAGAGAACAGGTGTTAAGATTGAATTAGGATCATACGAACAATATATTTATTATCCATTGCCTCATGTGCAAACAAACAAGGGTTAGAAAGAAAATGACTAAGCAAAGCTGTGTACACAAAAGCACACACACTAATGCTTTTAAAAGCAAACCAAAAACAAGCTGTTTCACAGACAATTTTATAAAAATGCCAAATTTAACATTTCTAAATTAAAAATAAAAGGATCAAATACTTCTTTAACTAACTTCTCATTAGTTACCGTCTACTGCCAACAACAACAAAAACAACATCATATGCATTGCCAAACAGTCCAACAATGTCCCTTTCATTATATTGATTCTATTTAACCAGAGTGACATATATTTGTAAAAATTAACTATTAATGGCTTTTTATTTGTAATGATTTAAGATACTTGTTTCACACATGCATTTGACACAATATAACTTAAGGAGTATAAATACAATTTTTCTGTATGTTGAGCTCACCTCTGTGTCCGGGCTCATGCATTTTGAAGGTGGCTGTTTTCAGCCTCTTGCTGTAGATGCCCTCTGAGTGTCTGATGGTGACTCCACGGTCCAACCCAGTGTCTCGGTGCCCGAGGACCTCGCTGCTGAAGCGTGGGGGCACAGCGTCGTCTGAGCCTGGTCAGATTTCCAAAGTGGCTTGTTACCTCATGATGAGTGCTACTCAGAAAAGGTTGGACCAAGATTGTCCGAATTTGAGATAACAGATGAATAACACTACTGCAAAAAATACCCAAATCCTTCTTTTTCAGCTAGTAATGAACAGAAGATGTTTAAAAAAAATGGAGTCTACAAGTCCCCGACTCCCTCTCTCTTTCCCTCTGCTTGGGCCCCAGCTCAGCCTATGTCTCACTCCGCCCCTGAACATGTATAATTAATGCACTGCCTGGTGTAGGTTACAATAGACCAGCTGCTACCCATACAGGCACAGGGAAAATGAGAGCAGAGCCTCCTCATTTATCACAGATACAACTGACAATTCAATTCTCTGAATTTAAATAGTTTCTTCATTTCTATTTCGATAAACTTTTAACCATTTGCTATGTTCAAGTTCAGTCAGTGCAAGAAAAAAAGCTGTCCAGTTTTTTTTGACCAATTTGGTCTCCAGTCATCTTTGGTATATTCATTTGTTGCATGCTTTTTCTTATCTATTATTAGATATTTTTTATAAACGCTCAACATTACTTATTCAATACACTTACTATCCTACAAATATGAGAAATATATGTTACACTCCCCTGTCCAGTTAGTGTCAGTTCAGCACACCTGCAGAGCAGCCGCCCACTAAACTATATCAGCCTACATTAGCCTCATGTTTAACCTGCAAGACCCACATTTTTAAGATTATGTTTTTGTGGGCATTTAGGCCTTTGACAGGACAGATTAAGACAGGAAAGGGGAGAGAGAGAGGAAATGACATGCAGCAAAGGGCCACGGGTCGGAAGTGAACCCACAGCCGCTCTGTTAAGGACTGAGTCTTTGTACGTGGGGCGCATGCTCAACCAGGTGAGCTTCCCAGGCGACCCAAGACCCACATTTTAATGGCTTTGTCATCATGTGTGATTTGAAAACATCACATTTCCACACAGTCAGTCAGACTGACTTTCAGTGGGCAACCCTACAAATTGTAATATGGTAGAAATCGTGGTTTACAACTAATGTTCAATGTGATCTACATTGCACAGTAAAATATTTGAGACAAATGTACCTGTATGGGAGCTCTCCATGGTGGTGTCAGAAGGGTTGGTAGAGGAGATGTCAGTTTCTGTTTGAGGGATGTAGAAGAGCTCCTCACTGCCACAGGGTTTATAAGGTAACAGAACAGGCACTGCTGAAAGATGAGAAGGAACATACAATCATCTTTACCTACAACAGATAATTAAGGATAAAGCCATGTTGACATTTCTTATGATCTAATTTAGCTAAGAATGCAGAATCAGAATACGTAGCCTCATGGCAGCAAACGTTACAAAACACAAATACACTTACAAAGTATGTTGTCATCCGTCATCTAGTTTGAAAACTCTGCCCTCATGTATAATGTGATTAACTGCATAGTGAAGGGTTGGGTACTGTACTACAGAACTACAAAACTCTCCCGTTACGGATCTAAAAATAACACGATAGGTCTTTACATATACTGGCAGTACATTAATAATAGGCTTACCTGGTGTTTCAGTGGTTAAGGTTCTTTGTGACACAACAACTCTGTGACATGGTGTAGAGGATTGTGTGGATGTGAGGGTCATCCTTCCCTGAGGTACAGGGGTTTTGAACAGGGTGGCGGTCTCAGATCTTTTAGGCACCTGGTGTCTTACTGGCTCTCTGACATCGTACCACTCTGGTGGACTGGACAACCCGACACCTTCGTCCGGACTGCTGGCAGCAGAAGAGGTGTGTCTGAGGGGGACAAATTCTTTACGTAGCAACCCTGTAACAGCATGACTGGGGTGGACAGCAGTGGAAGAGGTGTGATCAGTGGCTTTGGGGGACAGAGTGAGATGGACATGTGAGACGTGTCCCGCCCTGGCTGGGGATTCCGATGTGGAGGAACCTGTGGCCTGCTCAGCTTCGTGACCAACACCAGAACAAGAGCTGTTCTGGACAGATAACTCATCATCTCCCATGAACGATTGGGTGTTGTCCTCCTTAGCATTCACATCCTCTCTACCTAAATCCTGCGAGGGTGGGACAGGTTCTTCAAACTGGCCTCCTAAAACGTCTTGCCTCTTCTGATTCACTGGTGCGGATGTAGAAGTCAGATTTTGGCTTCTGGTGTGAAGACTACTGCTTTGTTCAAACGCTGATGCTGGCTCTCTGGTCACCTCATCTTCTTCAGCCATGGTATGGGGAAGCTGCCCATTAGCTTTAGGAAGCTTGACTGCTTCTGTTGAGAGCTCGGCCAGGTGGAGCAGCCCAGGCGCTGGACTGAGGGGAGGTGCAGGCGACGTGGAGGGGGAGGTGGACCGCCTGCGCGTGGCAATGGTAATCGATGTGAGGGCCTGAGGGTTTTTCCTAGGGAGGGTTACCCCTTCTCTGGCAGCAATCTCACATATCTGAGCCTCTAGATCTGGGCGAGGGGGGTTTTGAAGCTGCACGCTGGAGTCCGAGAGACCTGTGTGGAGGCCCTGCAGAGGCTGGGATGGCTGGTTGTTAGAGACATTCCCTGCCTTCGATAATGCTGCTTGCCAAGACGCATTCTGCACCGTTTGGACTCTTATACTGGATGTACTGCTCTCTGTATCTGTGCTCCCCTGACTCTGAAAGGAGAAGCAAAAAACAAGGTGCGTGTCAAACGGTGAGACCAGGCAAGGTGATCCTAGTTTATGTTATCCTGTGAATTAATTAATCCACCACAAAGATCCAAACTTCTTGAAAATTGGCATCATAACTGGAAACAAATTTGGAAATTTTCCAAAGTCTAACATGCATCTGTTAACACGCCATGCCTGTAACACACCAGTTACCTTTAGTATGAGACCTGTACTGTCCAGAGATTGGAGGCAGACATCAAAATGACAAAACATTTTCTTTATCAATATTTACATGATTTAAAAAAGGAAATCTGTAACTATTTATTATACATTTTCAGTACTTTATAAATGTAGTAAGTTTAAGTAAATTAAGCACAAAATTAAGCTTTTATAATTATGACTGTAATGATAAAGACCTCTTCATCAGTGATTCACCTTTATAGGGTATTTTAACAGCAGCTCTCTCTTGATCTCTTCAATCCGCTTTCTGTCCTCTTTGTCCAACTCCAGAGGTTCACACTGCTGTCCTGATATCTTCAGTTTAATCCACTCTGCAAAATAGAAAGCAGATGATAGTGTATTCATGCAAGATCATTAGTAAGTTTGAAGACTTTATTTGGAGGTTTTAAATCTTTTTTCACCATGAAAACTTAACATTTTAACAACATGTGAATCCACTTACCTCTGGCTTTGCTCTCCTCTTGGTCAGTGATGCTTGGTGTACTGGACACCATGGTGGCCGGAGATTCACTCTGCAGTAACTTGGCCACTCTGACTGCCAGCGAGCCCTCACTACTCCCATCACTCATCAGCTCCTGATCAGTGTCCTCGAGGATGGGCGAGGAGGAGCTGCTCAGTACAGGAGCTTCCAGAGTAGTTTGTTTTTCCTCCTCTGTGTCACCCACTATGTCTGTAGGAGTAGAGGTGAACATCTGTGTACTCAAAACTGGTAAAGGCGCAATGACTGGTGGCTGTGGTGGGACTGTGTTGTCAGGGGGAGCTGCACTGCAGCCTTCAGGCTCTGCCCGTCGAGCCGATTGGGAGAGGACAAGGGCTGACCCTGCACCTCTACTAGCAGTGCTTACTTGTGGCCTTCTGTGTGCACCTTTGGCTGGTGCAGGAACAAGAGCTTGTGTGGATGAATAATTATGTTGCCGCGATGAGGTCATACTCTCTCGACCAATAGAGCTTTCTCTCACTTTCTCGGAGGTCAGCATCGAGTCAGACGAGAACCTAGCGCACAGTAGGGAGGATCGAGTTTTGGGATCCTCATTAGCACAGGAGAATGAGGAGTCCTGGAGTTTGCAGGTTTTTGTCTTCAGTGAGAGGAATATGTCATCAGTGAGCAGACTGGATGGTGCAGGGGAAGCTGAGAAACCCCCAGAAGACCCAGCAGATAGCACATTCCCCGCCTGAGAGAGTAGTTGACGGAGCTCCAACAAGGCCTTGGAGCTAACCATAGAATCTTCGGTGCTTTGCTCCTCCAAACTCTGGCTAGTTTGCAAGGGTGAATCCAAGTCTCTTTCCCTACACCTAGCCCTGGTAGCTAACAAGGGGTCAGGGCCAAAACGATCTACTAGTTGGATGGTATGCTGGCTGCTAGTTAAGCAGATGTCCGTGTGCTGTTGCTGAGTGGAAGGATAAGTGTCTTTTTCAGGGAGGGAAGAGGAGGCTGGTCTGTGTTTACTCTGGATAGCTTCTGTATCTGATAAAGGAAAAGCCCGTCTGGTCCGCTCTGGGACAGTAGCACCTGGACCAAGACTGTCCAGGCTCAACGGTATGGATATACTGGAGTCCACTGACAGAATGCTGGATCTGGAAAACTGTCCTTTATGGGGACTTTCACCTGAAAATACAACATGAGTTTTTTTAATTTATTTGTTTAAATCTACCACATACAGTAGGTTCATTATAGGTAATACGGTACATTTACCAATTAGCAGTTGATAAAAATGACCCATTCAGTGGAAAATATCAAAATTGTAATGTGTAAATACAAAAACAAATTTGTAGACCGCTTTTGAAAAAAAATGCTAATTGAACTTAGTGATCGAAAGTAAAACAATATCTTTTTAATTATATTCCTTTTCAAAGAAAATAATAAAACTTGGCTTTACACTTGGTATAAAATAGACTAACTTTTACAAACATCTCCTAGACTTTGATTCTCAGCCCAACCGACTGCTTGGACTTTTTATGGCCCATTGAAAATGTTACTCTTTGAATATTATATTTTCAGTAAAAATAAAATCACTTTTAAAAGGTACCTTCAGATGGTTGGGTGCTCTTGGTTGGGGTTCCAATAGATCCTTTAATTGTACAGAGGTCAGTGGGAGAGAATTCCGGCTCTCTGATTGACCCTCTAGGTACAAATGGAGTTAAGATCGTTGAGGGTGACTGGTCAATGCCCAGGTTATGGAGATACAACTGCAGGAAAAATAATACAGAAAATATCAGAAGCAGGAATACAAATCTACATGTTTATGGTATTTTTTACCCAAATTCCTCACAATGTGCATGCTAATTATAATTAACTGCTAAATGTTAGCATTTATTCTATGCTGAAATTGAATCTGCATTAACAATTATTCAAGTTTCCAGTTCTAATATTTTAAAGACATATGCTTGTTTAAGTCTTTCAATTACCGGGATTCGTTCTTCAATGTTGAGCTCTCGCGGTTCGGGCGGAGGTGGTGGTGTTGATTGTTTTGAAGTCCAGTACGGGACATAGTTATCAACTTCTAGGCTGACAACAGAAGAAGCTCCAATGGAAGCTCCTAACTTAATTCCACTGTTGTAACTATCTTGGGAACTTAAGAGTGTCAAATCGTGATCAAGTGACACGTCACTGAACTGGCTTAGGCTCACGCGAGGCGACGGTTGAACTGTGGCGTTTGGCTGATGATGGACATCGTCCTGAGCCTGACTGTTCCCCTTTTCTCCAGGTCTTTTCTCATGCTGATCTTTCTGGACCGACCTGACAATGGTGCTAAGAGATGAGTGGGACTGTGACCTGCCAAAGGTTGAGGCAGAGGGTCTTGTTGCAGAGCCAGTGTTATCTTTATCAATAGGAGCTCCGCCTGCCGCCTCCCCTCTTCTTGTAGAAGAGCCAGAAGGAGCCGTGGAGGAGCTCTGTGTGACATTCTGATTGGCAGCACTTGAAACAACAGGCTGTTGTAAACTTTTCGCCTGCTGACTCAGAATATGATTAAGGGAGTCAGACACTGCATCGTAAGCTTTCTTTTTAGGAGAGATGCCAGAAAAACCATGCAGTGCCAAGCTATCAAATAGTGACGTCTTGCCTGAACTCTGATTTGCCCTCCAAGCGTCTACCTTCTGCATATAGTTGAGACTTGGGAGAGAATGGACTTTTGCAGAGGTAGCTTCTTTTCGGCTCTGATTGGCTGTGTCTGAGCAATGGACATCAGCCGCAGGAACAGCTGGCTGTGGAGAGATCCCTGTGTTTGACTGATACAAGCTCTCTTTATGTGATTCTATGGCAGAGAGTTGTCCTAATTTAGCCTTGACACTTGATTTAGGTGGGGCCTTGAAAAACCCCGGAGTGGATTGAGACTGTGGAAGGAAACCCAGGTAGGACCCATCAATCCCCGTTTGGTTCCCTGAGAACCAGAGGTCCTGCTCTCTGTGACCCCGTTCAACACCTGCTGAAAACGGTCCTGTCAATTGCAGGCCACCCAAATTTGTTCTGGTCACACTTGGCTTGCCTTCAGGCATCCCTGTGGGATATGGTGTGAGAGACTGACCGGGTGGTGTAGGACTTTTCCACTGTTGGTTTTTAGATTCAGCTTCATGGCTGCTGCGCCTCTCTACCTCAGACAGCAGCTCTCTGTGCAACACTTCGCTACTGTCATCAGGTTTAGTACTACGGGACCCCATGGTGATGTTACAGACCTCCGACGACAAGGTTTGCAATTGGTCAGGGTATAAATCCCTGTCAGGTTCTTGTGTGTGCTGCTGGCAAAGAGAAACTTCACCTGGAGGACCTTCTCTTCTATCCATGCTTTGGTCAATGCTTTTAGATTCTCTGGGAAAAGATGCAGCAGCCTTCACAGAGGTCTTAGAGGCAGAGGAAAAAGCACTACTACTGCTGCTTGCCATGCCAATTTCTTTCTGAAGGAGATCCAGAAGATGCTGCGCAGGGATATTCTTACTCAGAAAGAATGCCTCATCTTCATCAGTCTCTCCTACTGGCTTGTCTGGAGGGCCAGTTAGTGTCACTAAGTCCTTCTCTCTGCTACCCGTATCATCACTGGATTGTACTCCCTGTCTGTCAGTGGTGGCAATCATTGGGGAGTGAACAGTTTCCTCTCGTCTGCCTTCATTTATTAGTGACAAACTGTGCTGGGACAGAGAGCAGCAGCTGCTTACTTCTTCTTCAGACAGGATGGTTGCCTGGGCCAAAGGGTGCTGGGACAGTGAGCCACATTCAGAGGCCTGAGTAGTGCGATCCTGGGGTGGAATGTGAAACCTCTCTGATGCCATGGAAATGTCAGGGTACGCCCTTTAAAAAGTAAATAAAATTTGAAACTCCTGAACATTCATATGACATGTTGTAGAAAACTATGTCCACAGAACCAATAATTTACTTTAAATTTTTTCTTTACCTTAAAGGGGCAAATTCATTGTCGCTTTGTTGGAATAAAGAATGTTCAGTGAAGTTTACAGGCAACAGTGAAAGGGCTGGAGACAGGTTAATGTCCTGAAACTCTGATAATACAGAAAATGCTGAATGTTATTCACAGGCATTGTAAACAGGTTTACAACTTACAACTGAAGTATAAATCCTATAAACTTAACGTATGCAAAGTAAACCATCACTGCCTACAACTTCGCATTGTCATGAGATCCAATGTTATGAATTATAAACTAGACTTGAAATGTGATTTTCCAAACAAACACATATCATGAAATCATGGGACCAATTTTTTTTTTTTTAATAGACAAAACAGATTTATAACAACACATTTTGTTCTGAATCACCTCCTATCCTAAATCAACATGATGACAAAAAAAGAGCTGAGATAGAAATTCATCGTTGTATTCAACGTACATACCTTGCTGAAAAGAGCACCCCTGTGAGCCATGTGTTTCCAGCCTGGGCGGCCGCTGGTCCTGACTGGCACAGCTATGACTTTGAGCTTCTAGTTGATTTATGGATGCATGTCCCACAGACTGACTCGCATCTTCATCACCTGGCATCTGAGGAGATCCCACCACCCTCTGTGAACCCAATTATCAAACAAAGTAAATTATTGCTGTCGTCTTGCTGTGTAACCAAAAACATGAGAAAATGTCTTTAGAGGCTTAAAACAACAACTGCTGGTAATAACTCTGTAGCCTCTAGAGTTGGTAGTGGAGAGGAGCATGCTGCTGTGATCCATCCCGAAAATTGTCTCACACAACCTGCTGGTCAGACAGCAGAGCACCTTTAGCCATTCATTCAGCTTCTTTGTCACAAGGAACACAACAGGAACAGGAAATCATTCCTCACAGCTGCCATCACTTTGCATAACGAGTCTCCTCTGCACCTCAGGTTCATAACAAACTGCAAAGCTGCTCCTTTGGATTTGTGCATTTATTTATTACATTCATCACAATATCCTCTGAATCTATTATGCAACCTCTTACCTCTAGAATATTAGATAGCAGCCATATTTCTGAGTTTACATAATACAGTGTTCAATGTAAAGTTAATTCTGTTTAATCCAAGGAGAATCATGCACCTTGCAGCATTATATACTGGACTTGTTCTAATGTTTCCCCCATTGTATTGCAAGTCTGGTGGCCCACAGGGCCTAAATTGCCCCCCCACCAGGCCTAAGCCATTGGGAATAATTAATGTATTTTTAAGACGTTTAAACTACGGTTACAGTGGGGCGGCTCGGTTGGCAACTTAGACATAGTCATATTTTCAAATCTCCAGTTAGCTTTCAGGACTGACTAAATGTAGAGCTCTATGGAATCTGTCTTATAGCTTTTTTTTTTTTTATTCTAACTTTTGCGATTCTATCTATGATTCTGTTATCACAGGAACTGTTGGGCTCTACATTAATGCAGCAATCAGTCTATGACTGGCCCCAGCAGGGCCCTCGTCACAAAAAGACACTTAGCCACCGGGCTAAACAACTTTTCTGGGGGAAACCCTGAATGTACAGTAACAGTATATTACTGGACACCATCTTTGTAAAGTTTATATTTAATATTTTTTTATCAGAGTTAAAGATTATGGTCCTAATTTTAGTCTATAATCCTATATTAACTGATTTTTATTTATTCTATTTTACTTACTGTATACTATTTGGCTTTTTAAAGTGAATTTCAGATCCTACCTACTTAATCTGTTTTGTGATTTCTGTGAGATGGCTGCTATAAGAACTGCAATTCCCCTTCAGGAATTATTAAAGTACTAAATTTTTCTAGATAGATGTTCTTTGTGTAATTTATCGATAATTTTGTCATCCCCATTGTCCATACTGTACTTTTACTATGTTGGTGTATTCTTCCCCTCTTGAAGCCAATTTGGGATTTGGGCTATATAAATAAAATGTACTTGACTATCTATCTAAGCATTCCTGTGACTAATATAATCTCAATTGCTTGAACATGATAGCAGACAAAATAACATTTCATGAGAAAGGGCTTTATCCTTGAAACGACTGACTCACAAACAAAAAAGAATGTACAGCCATTTAGAATGTAATGCATATTAACAGCATTTGTCACACACATATAGTATATACTGTATGTATTTGTCATATGCTTAGTTAAGTGTTAGTTTCAGCTTGAAATGAAACTGCGGTTTATCTTTATCGGTGCAGTTTGTGAACAATTAAGCAGTTGATCTGGCTGCCGCACTGCACATTATCTCTGGCCTCTTTAAAGCTGTCAGTTTTGTCATCAAAGTAGCAATGGTTTCAGTTGCCAATAACAAAAAGTAAGCTAATTAGCGTTGAGCGCAACAGGTTACTGTCTGTTAGCTTGGTGACAGACAGGACTAGCTAAGCTTTGTATAAACTGCATAAAATGCTATTTGCAACTAAGTAGCCGCTAGTCCTTTATGCTATCGTCATGACGGACCATGGGAACGCACATTTTGTCCAACAATTACGTTTAAAATAAGCAACGTTGGGTTAACTGCATGTGGCCAGTCGATAAATTGGCTAACAACCTAGCTAGTAAGCGGTTAGCAGTTAGCAAGCTATTTAAAATTGGCTAACAACCTAGAAAGCGGGTAGCGGTTAGCACGCTATTTAACGTTACAACGACCAGCGTGGGTAACGTTAGACGTTAGCCAGATTTCTCCGGGGGAAAGCGAACCGCACATAATTCCCTATGATAATTCCCACACCAGGAATAAAGTTATGAACATTAGCTACCTCTGGGGGTTCCATGTTGTTAATGTTGTTGTTGTCCGTCCGCCACAGTGAGCGAGCTTCCTCTAGCTCGTATCCAAGGAGCCGGAGCGTTGCTAGGAAATGTAGGGGTGAACGGGGGGGGAACCCCGGAAACTCGCGCGGGAGGGCGCGAGAGGGATGTGATTTGAACTGAAGAACGAGAAAGATCGTGTATTGAACAGATGGATCGCTCGCTTGCGTAAAAAACGAAAATGATTCCGGTTTAAAATCGGTGGGAGTCTACCACCTCATCCACACTTTCAAGTTCATGTAGTCACTGTAAAATGTCACCATCACCAAATATGTTTTACAGTTGAATTATTATTGCAGTACTAACATAGAGTATTGCAAAAACTTTACAGCCGTTTCCAGCAGCCTTCAGGCTGAACAGGAAGTCACAGAAACACTCACATCCTGTTAGGTCCGATTCCGATATAATAAAATGTTATCAGACCCATATATCAGCTTGTACACAGTCTCCAGTTGTTTTAATTGTGACAGAGTAGCTGTCAAAAATGCTCTACATTCGATCTGTTGCTGATTTTAATTAACATCACACTGTAGATGATTTGTCTCTCTGACTTCTAAAGTAACTATCAGCCACAAAACATGTGGTTTGTACAGAATAATCCTTTAAATCAGACAAAAATCCCTCCAATTAAAAAACAATAAAACTTTATATATAACGTCATCATGTTGAGTCCATTCTGAACAATCAGATCAGCCGAGAGGAAGGCGTTTCCCAGCATACCTTGGGTCCGCCTACTTCCCCAGGATTGGCAGGCCGTCATCCAATCACAGCCCTATACCACAAAAAAAAAACCAATCATTTTCATTAGATTGGTGGAGCCTCCTGGAGGCGGGTATGAGCCTGAAAGGTTAAAGCAAGGGAGGTAGCTCCGGGTAGCTCCAGATCAAACGCGGAAAGAAAAAAAAAATAGTCGTTGCAGAACTGTAAAATTACCTTAGACAGACACGAATAACGTTAAACACAGTCGCGGCACTCAGTACAAAGACATAAGATAACATCATGCCAAAAAAGAAAGACATTGTGAAAGGTAATATTTAAGCAGTGATTGTCATTGTGGTAATGTGTGATATTCGTCGCTGAGTTTCCTTAACTGACAACTTGACCTAATTCGTCAAATGTGTAGCAAGCTAACGTTAGCTAACTAGCTTGCTAGCTAACGTTGTGGCGTTTGGTGATCACCAAAGCAGTGTTAATGTAACTGTATCACCGTGACAACTGACTTAAGCCTTGTAACGTTAGAGCCATATGTTTAATACAACCATGTATTTTAACGTGTCCTTTTCTACCTTTCAGTTGGCGCTCCTATACCAAGAATTCGAGAAAACTCGAGACTTATGCGCACACATGTGAGTATGATTCAAGCACCCGGGCACTTATGTTGTTATTACTGTGGCATAACAGGTCTTTCCAATTTAAAGGCTGTTGTTGGTGACATTCCACCAGTTGTACCTTTGCTAACACAATAAGTAATCTGAGTATGAGCTGCCATAGTTATTATCAGACAGGAAGCTTTTCACAACAATGGGAAAACAGGATCAAAATATACTGTTGTGCAGTCTTTAAGAAGGTTAAACATTGTTTACGGTATAATTCATCTTACAAAATACAAAATCTAAGGTAACATCTAATCTCAACGTTACAACATGAACTGCCAGCTTTGGTGATCACTGCTGCAGATAACAGCCAAAACATGTATACTGAATATACAGTATATTATAGCACGTAGTAAGCAGTTAACACTTTTGCACAGTAGCAGAGCTGCGATTAACAGTTAATGGATGCTGATAATAGAATATCGCAGTTTCTTAGATCTTTAAAAGAACTAATTCTTCCGTTTGGCCAGCAAAGTCCAAAACAGTCCAAAGATCCAACGATCGTCAATTTACAGTGATGTAAAATAGAGAGAAGCAGCATGCCTTCACAGTTGAGAAGATGAAACCAGAGAATGTTTGGCATTTTAGTCTGACAAATGATACAAATAAATAATTATCAAAAAAATGTTGACTACTCACTTTATCGACTGTCTGTTTCAGTTATAAGTTACAAATATCTTATATTGTGTCAATGTTACAATATTAATATCTATCAGCTCTTGTGGTAACTGCTGCAGATAAGTCAAGTCAAAAACTAACTTCACACCCAGCAAATAAGTGAAGGGTTGCACAGTATGTTACATATAGCAGTATGTAGGTAATATTTCTGCACAGTAGACGCACGTTCGTGTGGATATAGCATGGACACATTGTTGGTTGTATTTGAAGTCTCTGTATCTTTTCTCCTTCTCAGGAAACTATGGTAGATTTCATAAGCGGACGTCATTCTTCAAACTCTATCCTGGATGTCTTTGCCTCTGGCTTATTAGGTAAGGCATTTTCTGAACTGGCTGTTACAGGTTATTTCAAAGTGACGGTGGAGAAGAGAATTGGAGATACAACAAAACCCAGTATTATTAGATCCAAAACCACTGGAACTAAACAGGGTATAAGCGTAGTTTTGTGATCTCTATTGCAGTGTATGGCATCCACCAAATAACTCATTACAGATTTAAAAGAACATAAGAGTTAACAGAGGTAAAGAGGTAACATAAGATTCATATGCTGGTAAGTGATGATTAGGCATTATCCCCCCTTAAACACTTCTCTTCTATTTGGTGTGAACATTGGTTTAGAGCTACAAGGGGTAATGCTAGAATATCTCCACTAGAGTCCTGTATAGCAACGTGACATCATGACTTCGCGTAAACATACACGCCCACTTTCTTAAGCCAAGTGGCGTGTTATCTGTACGCATTTTGAACTATCCGCGTGTATACGCTGTATACAGCGGACGTAAACATACATGCCACTTTCTACAAGTGGCGTATTATCTGTACGCATTTTGAGCTATCCGCGTGTATGTCTACGCTGTATACAGCGGACGTAAACATACATGCCACTTTCTACAAGTGGCGTGTTATTGCGTAAACATACACACCACTTTCTAAAGCCAAGTGGCGTGTTATCTGTACGCATTTTGAGCGCCGTATACAACGAACGGGTTGGCTTTAGGAAAAGAAGAACCAGTTGGGTTTACGAAAAGAAGAACTGGGTTGGATTTAGTAAAAGAAGAATGGGACGGTTGAGTTTAGGAAACGGGACACGAAGGAAATGTGACACCTGGGTGAAAGTCATGTGTTGTTTGACCCATCCTCCACCCCGACCAACCTCCCATGCGGATTTTCGCCCTTTCATCCTACTCACTACGGCGTCAATTCCCACGCAATCGTAAGGTAATGTAAGTCAATGGAGGCCAAACGGCGTTGATAAACACACTAAAAAGCGAGGTATGCTTCTTGATAACATGCCAATAATGGCATACGAATTGGCGTGTCATACATATGCCACTTCATGAGATCAGTTTGTATAGAGACCAGTTATGAGGGTGTGGAAGGCTATCACTTTATCCTTGTCAGTAAACTGCAGATTGCATCCTGTTTAATGTTTAACAGTTCAGTATCTGTTTTTCTTGAGCTGTTTGCAAAGGGTTATGGGTAGCCTTTGATGGCAATTGCAACATCTTTTGCACTTATTGTAAATGCAACAATTCTTGGTGGGGCTACCAGAGAGAAGCATCATTGTCTGAGTGTTCATTATACCGATTTCTCTAGTTCTTATGTGCGACCTCGTTGGAGAGCACTATAGCTGTTCTGATTGGCCACACTCTTAAGTTGTTTCTGTCATATGAACTCCGGACAATGTCTGGAGAATCGGTCCAGACTTGCCCTTTCACAGATGTGGCACACATAAGAGCACTAGAAAAGGCTTTGTTTTTTTCTTTACCTCCCCAGGTTTAGATTTTTTAAGGACCTTTGAAGGAGAGCTGGAGGACGACATCGTATATTCTGACGACGACGATGATGATGATCACTATTGTCCACAACATGCTTCTCACAGGTCTTTAGAACCACATCCACGAATAAAACAACTCACTGACGAGGTATTGCACTTCGCTTTCACTTCTTTCAGAGTTCTTTCCCAGACAGTGTAAATTTTCCAGAAAATTTACTCAACGCAGAGATTTTTGTTTTCAGGAGGCCGATAAACATGCAAAGGAACTGAAAGAAGAAGAGGAACGACGGAAAGAGAAAACTGAGAAAAACAAGCGTAAGAAATTGGTCAGTGTCTGCATAATGGTTAGGATTTGACATTTTGAGTGGTTATGTTGCTGTGGCACACGACACATTTCTTCTTTCTGTTTCAGCGTAAAAAAGAAAAGAAACGGATAGAGAAGGAGAATGCAGTTAAAAATATTTTACCTGTAAGTCTTGTGTTACTCGTATGTATTTGTTGTAATTCACAGCAATATGAAGGGCCGTCTTTTGGAAAACGGGTCTTTTCAAAGCCATGCTGATTTAAGTCATTTTTGGCCTTTCAGGATGAAGAGCAAGGGAAGTCAGACTCCTCAGAAAATCAGGAAGAAAATCCTGTTATTGAAAATAATGCAGTGGCAAATGAATCTCCTGAATCTGGTAAAACACAAAATGGAACTGCGGCGGCTGCATATAATGAGAGCAGTGATAATAATAATAAAGAACATTTTGTGGAGGTGAATAAAAAAGAAGATGGGGAGCAAAAGGTTGGTATATAGTACTGTTTGTCACATTGGGAAGCAAAAGTACTGTGTGTTTGTTTTCTTTAAAATGTAATGGGACAGTAGGAAATGGTCACAAAAGGAAGCAATTTGTTTAGGAAATTTGTGCGCGTGTTGAAGTGATGTCGATTAAAAAGTTTAGTCCTTGCTTCACAAATGAATGCAAAAAACAGCAGTGGATGACAGCAGGTGTCAGTTTCACAAAGACCGGTCTGTAGTGTTAGATTTAGCTCTTAGGCTAAATTCAGACTGCAGACCAAAGTGACCCAAATCTGATTTTGTTTTTTTTAATTTATTTTATTTTCATGACGGTGTGAACAGCCCAGTAACGTGGCATCCAATCTTTACCAGTTGTTATTTGGGCCACTTTCATATGTGGTCCAAATCCATTAGATTGGATTTTTTTTTTTTTTTTTTTTAAAAAGCTACCGAGTCTGGACTGTACGATCGGAATTCATGCAACTCTGACGTCACTCTAGAGCGACCATCGTCACAATTCTGCACTAAACCATAGACTTTACATGGCGAAAGATATGTCCATATATCGGTGGATGATTTTTTTTTTTTTTTGTGGTACATCAACTGGCCAATCATGCTTCAGATGGACTTTGAGCAACAGATGAATTTAGACGTCTATCTGAAGTCTGACTATTAGTTGAATCTAAGTCTGTTTGTGGATGAATCTCTTCAAACCACCACCTTGTGTTTCATTATCGCCAGCAGGATTTGGATTTAAATAATTCATATTCTTCTACAACAAAATCGGTGCCTGAGCAGACATGTAACCAGAGGCCTGCAAAAGAAGGGAAAAAGGACAAAAATAAATTACTGAAAAACTCCCTGGAGGAAAAGCCAAAGGTTGTAGAGAAACCTGAAATTCAAAAGAAGGAAGAGAAACCTCAACCCAATAAAGAGGTGGGAACACTGCAGACATAGTATTTGTATTTCTTCATGGCATAATCTTATCCAAGAAACCTGCTATCATGGATTGACAGATATTTTACCAGACTTAAGTCACACCAGATGACAAAATCTTTAAAAAGTTATTTTCTGATGTTATGTCAGTAATGTTTTTAAAATAGATATAATATATACAACACTATTTTAAATTGTCACCAGCCTAGAAACATTTTCTCTACAAAAGTTACTTACTCTTCAATTATATTTGTAAATGGATCTTTTATAGGATCAAACATTAACTGGTTGTCATAAGTTGGCGTTTGACAGAAAGTGACATACAAATGTAGCGTTTCCTGTAGTGCTCGGCATGCTTCACAGACTAATGTGTCAACTTTAACAGAAAATAATGGACCCCGCTGCAGAAGAGTTGGCAAAAAGAAGTAGAGAGCTTGCTGGTAAGTTATTTTACATTAACGTCATTGAGACTTTGGCAAAGTCAAACACGTGAAAGCACTGAAGCTGGTACAACTGTCCTTGCTCTCCCTTCCAGGTATGGGAAATCGCTTGGCTGCCTCTGGACAGTATGAGATGGCCGTGAAATGCTTTACTGACGCAATTAAATACAACCCAAAGGAATTTAAGTAAGAACGTGGACTTAAATTGACTTCAGCCTCCATTAAAGCACACAGAAGCAGTGACTATTAATGACATGAATTACGTTGAATGTGTTTCAGGTTATTTGGAAATCGGTCCCTGTGTTATGAAAGACTGCAGCAGTATGAAAATGCTTTCAGGGACGCTGATCTAGCTCTCTCCATGGAGCCAAACTGGATAAAAGGTTTATTTAGGAAAGGAAAAGCTCTCTGTGGGCTCAAGGTGAATCGCTGCCCCTGTATCCAGTTAACTCTGCTTACACTGTGATACTTCCAGACACTTTAGTCTTTTGTTTTCATGTATAGTAACTGTTATATTGTGGTTTAAAAAAAAACCTGTAGTACAGAGAAAACGGACCTTACAATACAATATACAGGTGTCAGGTTGTTACTAAATACTTCTGTTTGCAGGTTTTATAGTAGTAGGGCTGTCCTCAACTAAAGATATTCTTAGTCGACTAACACTCCTAATCGATTAGTTGATTTTTCGACAGACCTGTAAAACTGAGTTTCTCCACAAAGAATCATGCAAAAGCATGACTTTAAATCTTGTGTGTCCCAGAGATGTGCTCATACGTTTCTTGGAAATAAGTGATTCAGCATTTAAAAAAAGCATGAAATGAAAAGGAAATCTTTAACTAAACTAACTAAAACAAAAAGGACTGATTAGTCGACTAAGAGGGGGCAGCCCTATGCAGTAGTGAGGAATAAACCCTCTACGGTGTTAATTCCCCACATGCTAGCTCAAGTGCTATTACTAAATTCAAGATTTTAAACTTGCATATTACTTATTAATTACTTACTTGTTGCCTGTAATTTCCGCTTTCACTTCTCCAGAGATACTACGAGGCCTCGCTGATCTATAAGGAGGTGTTGAAGCTGGAAAGTACGAGCGCTGAAGCCACGCAAGAGCTGAAACGAGCACAGACATTGCACCTAATGGTAGGAGAAGCTTGTGTTTACAACAGTTTACAAGACAATATATGGCACAAAAAAGACTGTCACTCACCACATGGCTGAGAAGAAGCCGTAGAAATCCTCGTAGAGATGTTCACAACCTCTAAGAATGTACAAAGCTCATATGTACGTTTCTCAGTCATTTTGCATGTTGTTGGCTCCAAATGGTGGTCAGGAAACATTGCACAGCACACTCTATGATAGGGGATATAGGTATAACATGTGACTTTCTATACACTGAACGCTCACTCACTTCTGGAGCAGTTTGGATTCTTTTTTTTAGACAAAGTCAGTATATCTGTCATCTGTGGCATTGATGTGTGTATGCTTTGTCAGCTTAGGAGGTTGTCTTTGTACTTCCATTTTAGGAAATGGGATTCACCTGGGCGCAGAGCTCCGAGGCCTTGAAAACACACGCCACGTTAGAGGAAGCTGTTGAAGCTCTGTTTGGTGACGACGGTAATCAGGGTCCTGGAGGTAAATGTCACAAAATGTTTCTCAAAAGTTGGAAAGCTGACATGTTACTACAATGATGTTTTTAACTGTCTTTTTACCGTTTGTCGGCTCTCTTCAGATGCCTGTGCCGGCTGGGACTGTACGGACCAACCAGTGGCGCAGGAAGAAGACGACGAGGGGGAGTGGATTGTCCGACAAACGAGTCGTCCTAGAATGCAGCCGGCCAAAGAGTTGGATGCTTTTGGCCAAAGCAGATCGAATTCTAAGTCACCGACGCCCCATCCAAGGAATTTTGTCAAACCGTAAGACTGCAAATCACTAATGTGTATTTTAAAATGAAAAATGTTATCTAAGGCAGTGGTACCCAACCTTTTTTTTTTTTTTGGCTTGTGATCCTTAAAAATGACACAATGTGTACTTGTGGCTTAAATTGTTACCTTTTTATGAAAGATAAAACTGTCTGCTATTTTCAAAAGTGAGAACATATCAGGTTTTTAGAATAAAAATAAAATAAAAAAAAATGTATCATGCCTGACCCTCAGGTTGGGAACCACTGGTCTAATGTTTATTGTATACTACATTGTGTAAACTATTTCAAGTTTTTATGATTTATATTGTTAATTTTTAGTTTTTCTTGCATGCTGGCAGTCAGAATAACAGGAAAAAAGTTCTGAAATGAAATATGCACAGATGTTCAACAAATGCCTGTTTGTTTGCCCATTTACTGCTGCAATAATTACTCTTTACTAACTGAATTTAAGGAGGTCTTTCCTTTGCACCATTGAGCAAGAACAGATGGTAATATGGAGTGTTCACAGATTTGGGTTTTTTTTAAGGATAATTTGCTGAATTGTATCCAGAGTTCAACATGATTTTAAATGGTTGTTTTATCTCTTTGTTTTGTGTAAAGTGATCTTTTCCCCATTTGGGTTGGATCCTTGGCTCCTGCTGTCACCTACTCAACACTCCACGAGCTCTTCAGCAGGTAAAGTACCACAGGCTGAGCTCCTTCACTTTGTCACAATCAGATGTCTGAGTTTACAGACGCAACAAGAATGGAAAATGGCAGTAGAATAAAAATAATAAAAAAAATCCAAAAATCGCAATATTTATACACTGAAATATTGATGCTGTGGTCTTACGAAATATTGATGCGTTTGTCGACTCTGAGCTTGTTGTCGATTTAATGGCTGCTAAAGTGATGGGAGTGTATTCACCCTTGTTGACTCAAAGCTGTGTGACAAATTGCCCTGCAGGGATATGAAAGATCTCTCTCTCTCTCTCTCTCTCTCTTCCCCCCCCCCCAGAGCTGGGACGGTCTACAGCATCAAGATGCTGCTGGAACACCAGTGTGCCTTTGTGAACTACGCCAAACAAGAAGACTGTGACAGAGCCATCCAGTGTATTAATGTATGTATCGGTTTACTTTAAATGGTATTTGCATATGATTTGTTCAGGTATCTAGCTGATGTGTCAGTCTAGACCAATTGGAACAGTTGAGAAAGTAGAACTAAGTGTATGTAATGTTACATTTTGTGATGTATCTTGTTGTAAAGCTTCATTTAGGCAGGACACATTTTCTATTCACTATCAGCAGCAAAGTGTTAACAGTGACCTAAATGTTTCACCGGAGCCACACAATGAAGGTCTTGTATGGGTTTGAAAATGTAAAGATTTGTAGGTTCCCAAAGAGAATTCATATTCACAGGCAAATGTAAAATAAAGTTAAGAAGCAAATCAGAAAATATTTGAGGGTGTCTGTATTCAAAACTTGGCAGGTTGTAGGATTTTCTATGTAGAGCAGGAAGTTGAGACTTATTTTGATTGTGTGTTATTTAAGCAGCGAGTAACAACTGCAGCTCTTTAACTCTGTAAAGTTATTCATGCTTTAAAGTCTGTCTGCTCCTCTGAAACTGTGGCATTATTTTCCCACCACATAAATCAACTCTGACATCAATCTTATTCATTCTTCAAGTCTGTGAAGTGTCTTCTCTTTTCTAAGCTGTGTGGCTCTCCAGTACAGCTCTGTTGGGCCCAAGATGTTTAATGTCTGTTTCTTCTTCAGGGAATGGTGGTAGAGGGCGCTCCACTCTCTGTGCGATACCCCAGTAAAATCCCCATCGGACTTGGTATGTCCAGAGCGGCCACCATTGACCCATATTCACGCCCCGGGTAAGAAGATGCTATTATTCTCCCTCGTATTAGTAAAATCTCTATTTCACTAAGAGTTTAGATTTAACTTCAAGGGTAATAAGTTGGGGGAAAGATTATTGTCAGTCTTATTATTTTAAAACAGTGCATGTATAGTTTTTTTTTTTCTCCCACATATGCATAGGATTCATTAATAGTTAGCTGTACACAGTTAAGACTTATAGTTTCTATTGCTCACCAAGATTTGTTTTTCAAAACTTACTCTTAATTTCTATAAATGCAAAGTAAGAAATATCTAGTATTTTATTGTCTTTGTTCATATTAGTTATGTTGCCACTGTTTAGAGGCAAAAAGGAACCCTGTCATTTCAGGTCTCCTGATCTTGGCGATAATTGTTCCCACTGTAAACTTTGACATGCATCGCTAGAATTGAAATTTGTTTTTGCCGTTGTTGTAGCCCGTACAAGAAGGAGTGCTTTTTCTGGAGGACCACCGGCTGCATGAGGCAGGACTGCACCTACAGACACGTCCCAGAGCACAAGCACATTGACAAGGACAAATTCACCAGTAGACTGGGACATGTGAACATGTAGGAAATCAAAAATGATAAGCGTGCATCGTTTCCTTTGACATTTGACACGGTGCTTGTTCCAAACTGGGCTGCTTTCTGTCCTCGGTTTCTTCTCGGTTTTGGTTCTTGTGAAGTTTTGGCGGAAAAAAAGACTAATTGTGTTCAGATTCGGTTGCATGTTTTTTTTTGGAAATGTTGTCACCGTGATGGCCAATCATTGTAAGGATACAAAGGAAACCCCAAACTACATTATATTAATAATTTATGTGCATCAAGCTTTGAGCATTCTTTTGCAATAGGAGTTTGTCAGGGATTATGTGTGATTATCTAATCTGTTTAAAGATTGTGTTAAAACACGTGATTTTTACTTAGTTGCTTTGCTATTGTTTTAAAATTGATGTAACAGATCTTTTTTTAGTTACCACCAGGTGGCACTGTAACCTTTATCCCTCAACTTTGGGGCTACAAAGAATTCTGCTTTCATTTTAAGGCTGTGATTGATGAGCAGTTATGCTATTGGCACATTGAATGTGTTATGTTTAATTTTGAAATTCTGCTCTGTAATATGATTGCTGGGGCATTGGGTTTGTTTAGATTGGGTTGAGTTCAGTGGTTATGTATATTATGTATACCTTTTTTTTTATAATGTCATGTCTGTTGGAGGAAAGGTTTTAAGTGTAGTGATGTTTGGACACAAACTGTCATACAAATAAGTGCCTTTTAGTAGCACGGGCTGCAGTTTATCATGGGTCAGCCCCAGAGGGAATTAAAGCCTCAACTTGGAAAGAGTGATGTCATGCAATACATTGCTATATACAGTACAAGACCAAAGACTGGAACAGTGGATGGGCCTGGATGACTCACTACAAAGAATAAAGTCAGCCCCATGATAAGCTGCATGATTTGTGAGTGGGATTATTCAAGCCTCAGCATGTAACTCAATGTAATTTGGGATATCACTATGAGGATGAGAGGCCCAGTGGTTTTTCGCTGTCCCACCACTAAAACATAACCAGATTAATCCCAGCAGCAGCTGCATATCCTGTTGCAGTGTCCTTGAGCGAGAATCCCTCATCTCAGGTCAGCCTGAGTTAGAGCAAAGTGCCAGTTAAATGCTTGAAAAGTAACTATTGTCCCTGAGATTTTATCTGAAGTGAGGTTCTTCTAAGCCTTAAATGCCTCCCTTCAATCTCCCTGACTGCGTCTCCTCTCAGTTAATGTGGGTGGGATTTGTGTAGATCCCTCTTCCCTAAAGCCTGGCAGGTTTGTTATTTGACTCGAGCATTTCAAGGCCACTTTTGTGACTCCTGTTGCAATGTTTGAGGTGTGAATTACAAAACGTTCCCAGAGAGCTGCATAATTACCTAAAAACGAGGTTGAAGCGGTGGAAAAAAAAGTTGAGGCATTTAGCTGTGAAAAGTGCTTAGTCTTGACCTTACAGGCAGAACAGCTGTACTTGTGGGCATTAATTGGCTGACAGTGGCATACCTCCCAAAGCCCTTCTGATCTGTGTGAGATTTGAAAGCATGAAAGGCCTGTAATACGAATAACATGAACTCTGGTTGAACCCATAGAAAGCACTGGGACATTACTAACTTGCAAAATGGGTCTATATTTAATCTTATTGATCTGTTTGACTTTGCCCCGCTAGAAACCTGTTCAAATGCAGATAAAGACTGATAAGAGGTTAGCGATCATCAACATCCCGCCACTCCTGGGCCCGGACGAAGCCAATCCCTTACTTAACTAAAGCAAACGCCAGGAAGATTAAGTGCATCTTGTTAAAAGGCTGCATGGTTTGTAGAGCTTTCAACAGATTTCTCTCCCTCTCAACAGAAAGGGGGAGAGAACACACTAACAGAAATGAACCGGCAGACATGACATGTTGCTCTCCCATTACTTGCTTTTTGATATATGGCTATGCAGCAAAAAAGGCCTCCTCACTCCCCCTCTAGAGAAGTTTTGAGTTGGAGTAATTGAGTGCATTGCTTTTAGCGCAGGGATACAATAATCAAATTTTTATTCTAATTCTGTGGTTTCTCTCCGCTGGTAAATAAACGTTTGATGTGACATGAGGGAGTAGCTGACTCACGCTGTATATCAACCATCTTGATTTGTTCCTCAGGAAGCCAAAATAAATGCTCCACTGCAGCTTTGCAGCCGCTCAGCTTACAGGCCTCTGCTCGAACCTCCTAACCTTCCCAGCAGGGCTGCTGCTGTTTGCTTGTCCTCTTTTAAAGGAATGACACTTTAGACATTTCAGTGTGTGTATCTAGGAGCAACAAAGTTATCATTTTTTCTCTTCTCTTTCTTCTCTTTTTTTTTTTTGCTTTATTTCCAACAAATTCTTGCAGGAACATTTTTCTTCGCAGTTTAAAGGCTCGTTATGATTGATGTGGTCCTACATGAGCCTGCAGTTATCTGCCAAAGTTAGAACAGTTTTGATT
Organism: Sander vitreus; assembly: GCF_031162955.1. Lineage (NCBI taxonomy): Eukaryota > Metazoa > Chordata > Actinopteri > Perciformes > Percidae > Sander > Sander vitreus. The sequence goes on along the minus strand of NC_135874.1, from coordinate 5,181,770 downwards.
TATTTCACAGGAGAAATATCTGCCTGTACGGTGTGCTTTATTAAAAGTGGGCAGGGTATTTCTGTGCAAGTCAAGATTTAGCAATATTTACATCCAAATCTGATGACAGCTGTAGGGTTTTTACCTAATGCGGCTAATCAAATGTTATCACAAGAAGATTAGCTGGGTTTTTGAGTGTTCAAATAAAAAAATAATACTCCTCTCTCTCAACATTTTTATTTATTTATTAAGGAATATGTACAGAGAAATACTCCAGACCTAACTCAAGTTCCCAGGGGCTTTCTGACTTATTACCTTGGAGTATGTGTCAACACCACAAACTAATCCTTTTGGGGCAAAAGTTTTTAACGTATGACAAGACAGCTTTGCAATTTCTTCATCAGAGATATCCTAAATGATAGATAGATAGATAGATAGATAGATTAGATAGATAAAAAAAAAAAGGTTTTGTTGCTACTGGAAAGTCAAAAATCTCATTATGCCAAGATGACCTACTATATAATATAAAAAGTGACCTATAGTAGTCTTAACTTTGAAATGTATAATCTATTGTGTCTGCAGATTGTAATGAATGCGATAACTAAGATTAACAAGATGTTAAGATGGTAGACTCACACAATGGGGATGCATCTGCTTCACTGCCGTCTCTTCTCAAGCCTTTGCTGGATTCCTTTGTTGCACTGTGGAAATGATTACAGTAATTGTCACAATGAGAAATTGACCTTCACTTTAATCTAGACAGAGGCCCCCTTAACAAGTTAAAATAGCGCAAACCCAATTAGGGAATTGATTGCTTGCTTTCATTTTTCTCATTTGCATCAGGGTCATATAGAGAAGATAAATTAATGTCTAGTCTTTTGTCCACACTGTCATTCCTGGTTGTGGAGTATCTGTTGCTAAGAAATGAGCAGGAGAAAAGTCTTTTGTCTACCGTCGACGAACTCCTCTGATAATCTGCTGTTAAACACCCACAGAAAGAAAGACCTCCGGGAGATTAATACATCCTCACTTTTTCATACTGCTGTACGAATACAGACAGTTTTATGTTAATGAGATGATTTGATGTATCTTTCTGCATAAGTATACTTTGTCATATTTAAAGTGTTATTACAGGTTTTCAATGTGATTATCATGTTTATGGGTTTCCATGCATTCCACTATGATTTCTTAGTTCTATGAACGCTTGTCAACAAAGGCCAAAACCAACAATACATTGGTCTGTCTCTCAACACTTTTCTATTTCTTTACCCAGTCTATGGCAATGAGCCCTGAGCCTTACTGGTTCCTACAAAATAGGGAAATCTTTATATGATCTCTTCATACTCTCATTGAAAAAAGGCTCAATCATTTCCTAGAACAGGTGGGCACTGTAGTTTTCAGCAAATGCTTGTCAAATACAAGTACATATTGAACGTTGGAGACTATTTTCAGCTGTGGATTAATACACACTTGATACACTGTTAGTAGTTACAGCAACAGTATGGTGTGTGTGAGTCAAAATAAACCTTTAAGCTTTCATCTTAAAGGGGAACTCCACCGATTTTACACCTCAAAGTCTGTTTACAGGTCTTGGGGATACTGCATATGTGGGGGGGGGGGGGAGTTTTGTAAAGCCTTTTGTGGCTACAGAGGGAGCTGCACACAGTCTGATAAATTGCCTCAAGTGATGTCACTTGAGTCAGTTTACCAGACTTCTGTAGCCCACTCCTTGTCTCTGCTTAAGGCTACATTAGCCGCTACTAGCATAACACACCACAATCTTTGACCAAGCTGTTGGCGGTCGAGTTGCATTGTGGGTAATGTAGGCTCTAGGTTTTGATGAGGAAGAAGAATGAATAAAAAAAGATCTCTGGTCCTGATTTTGATACTTAAAAAAAAAAAAAAAAACTATCATGAAGCTGATTATTATAGAGTGCAATGCTAAATCAGTGCATTACTCTTATAATAATGTCACCCAGTGCAACTTGTGTTTTTTTTTTTTTTAAGATTATTATTTTGTCTTTTTTAGATAGGGACAGTGGATAGACCAGAAAGGGGGGAAATGGAAATGAGAGATGGGGGATGACATGCAGCACGTTGGATTTGAACCCACGTCGCTGCAAAGGACTCAGCCAACATGGGGTGAATGCTCTTACTGGGTGAGCTAGAGGCCGCCCTGGCTCATGTGTTTTTAATAGTTTTTGGAGCTCTATGCCACAGAGGAATAATATATTGTAGGCTCGGATACACACACAATACTTGTTAGCAGGATCAGTCATTGTTGGTTTTGGTCTTTTATTGGGATTTGTTGACAAAAAGGAAAAGTATAAAATATCACCAGACTTATCCTTGGTTGCCTTGGAAGAAGGAAGAAGCATTTAACAAATCTAAACCACTACAGAATGGTTCAAACTATGGTGAGCAGTGTAATGACTATAATAGGTGTCTTTAATGGGTTAACATGTAAAAACACTGGTATGGTCCTAATAACGCCCTTGCTTTCATTTTTCAATGTTCAATAATACTGTCTGACTGCATCCATAATGTGCACTCATGTTATTTTACCTTTTGAATAAATTATTTAAGAGTGTGGATTTGTATGTGTATACGTGCATGTTTATGTTCCCACACAGACACTGTAGGGTGACAGGGAGGATAATGGTATTGACTCCCTTTGTCGTCTTCCCTGATAAATGGCAGTTTAAAGGTTGAGTCTCACATCTCTTTCATCTCCTTCAGACGTGCACAGGCAAAAATCCTAAGTGTTGTCACTTTATTTTGGTCTTTGTTTCTGTGATCGATTGAGAAATGGCCTGTACGGCAGCAAAGTGTCATTAACATGATTAGAGGCTTGTAAACAAAAATGGCCTTTGGCTTTGTCGAGGCACCACTGCACACACCGTGATGTAAAGCTGGGCATGCCTCAACCTGTGTTTCCTTCAAGTATTTATGTGACTTAATGGGGCAAGAAATATGTGGCCTGTGTGCGTTGTAATCATTAAAACCTCCAGTTGGGTTGTATTTCATCTTGCTATCGACCTAAATATCTGAAGGTAACATGTTCAAGGGCATGAAAAATGTCCCAGCCTGTAAATCCTCTCATTGTTGCCTCAAGGAGTTTGACTTCCATACATCACCGGTATTCATTCCGGCACAACTCCTAATGCTAAATCTTACACAGGCTTCTTTCACACATTGTCCAGGGCCGTTTTGTGTCCTGCATTTTTCAAAAGAACATATATTAACCTCTACAACCTCAAACTAAATAATGTCACTGTTAATCTGTGGGTTAATCCATGGACTGTAATTTATAACAGGAGACATTTGCAATAAAACCTTGCCCTCCAGGCTTTTACCAAACTGCGTGCTTCCTGTACAAATGAAGCCTGCTTCCTTTAATACGGATAATGCTGAGTGGCATGTCGGCTCAGTTCAAGTCTTTGGTGTTTACGAATGGGTAAGGAACTATAATTCACTGCGGATTTTGGTAACACTGCTTCAGCATCAATGTAGTCAAATGTATCTACATTAGTGAACCAGCCTGCACCACCAAGCTTTATTGTTTAAACACCTTGAGAGACAAGGCAAACAAGGCCCTTTGCCTTGTAGTGTTTACCACCCATTTAAGAAGCACTGAGGAGGCTGTTTGTCTCCTTTCTGGTTATAGAGACTGTGTAGCAACCAGGATGTCTGGGACGATTTAAGCCTTCTTCCTGCTCGCCTGCTTGCTTTCCCTGAAAATGCTGCAGAGGATCCATCTATTCCTCCCGTTGTAATGAAGCTCCCCGGGGGCCCGGGAGCACCATGTGAAAACGCCTTAGTACCAGAGCGATTCATTACCTCGGAAATGTGAGCTTTTGTTCCGTTTTCAGCACAGCCCCATTAATCTTGGGCTGCCTCCTGGCATGCAGGCCAGGTACGGCTTAGGTAATTACAGTTAATCATCATTCAGACGTGCACATGGACCGCGGGCTCCTCAGTGGCTTCCATGCAGGGTCAAATCTACCCCATTACACTGTTGTTTACCCCACTCCTACTGTACCAGCGTCGCACTTACACCACAAAGAAGCCTCATTTCTTTTTTGTCCCGGTAACCGAACCCTGAGTGTTTTTGGTAATTGTGCCCAGTAAGATTTGGCTCCAGTTGTGCAGCAACCTTCCCTGCACAAACAAGTAAACATCCCAGCTCCGCCTCCCCTGGCCCCCCCCTTCAAACATTTACACTATCCAGCTGTCGGTTATTGGAGCCTACTGTTCACCTGCCGTTCATGATTGCCATTAATGACACATTACAGGATAGATGATTTTCAGGAACAACAAGCAGAAACAGACCATCTGTATCTGGGCAGAGGGACACGCAGAGATTGATAACTTCATCACCCAGGGTGTACTGAATACTTGGAGAGCTTATTCAAATGTTTATATTTAGAGCTAAAACAATAGGTGTGTTCGAAACAGTTCCCTATCATGGAAATGGTGCACTTTATAGTGTGTTCGCCATTTGGTAGTGGTGTTCGAATTCTCTGCGGTTAATTTCATTCACTATATAGTCCACTATACTCACAATTTCCCCCGTAATTTGAGTGTACACAATGTACCTACATATTACTCCCGTATACCACAATGCAACGCGGCCGCGTTTTCTTGGAGGAGAAGAAGAAGCAGAAGTCACTATTAATACATCCATGGCGAAAACTGAAAAAGAAAAATGGAGTGGATTTTCATTTGTAAACCGTGGAAATGTAACATGCAACATATACTGTATACAATGTTTTACTATCCTCCTGGGTGCTCGCTTTGTTTCAGGGACATATTAGAAGTATTTTAGTTTTGGTTTGTTTACATGATGCTGGGCGCCCCCGCCACCGTCACGCAAACAACGGGCGCATCTCCTGGTGACGCAAGTCCTACAACGATGTGTTTTCAGCGAGTATCTGGAATCTGGTTTGGTCGTTCTCTATATAGTTATAGTATAACTGTTTAATGGATTGCCATGGAATTATGTATTATATTATGTAGGTATTATATTTATTACGTATGTATTATGTATTTGTGGTGCCCTGAGGATGAATCTTACTGACTTTACCTCTTACGTCCCTATGAGATACACATTTGTGATTTTTAATTAAAAGTCTCAACAACTATTGGATAAATGGCCATGAAATTTGGGCCAGACATACAGTACTGTAATTCATTTTGATGATTCTCTGACTTTTCATCCAGCACCTTCATCTGGTCAAAATGTAATTGTTTCCAATTCTTCATGAGTTCATGACCAAATACCTGCAATCCCTGACATTTCCATCAGCCCCTGCTAAAAGAATTAGCATATGTTAGCATGTTAACACGTTAAATTGAGATGGGGAACATGTTTAACATTATACCCGTTAAAACATCAGCATGTTAGCATTGCTATCATGAGCGTGTTAGCATGCCAATGTTAGCATTTAGCTCAAAGTAACACTGTGCCCAAGTACAGCCTCAAAGAGAGGCTAGCATAGCTGTAGGCTCTTGGTCTTGTTTTTAGCACAAATGCCAAAAGCTTCTTCAATAGGAATATTTGCTCATCTTAGTCTAATATATTTATATATCTTAATATATTTGGGTTTTCAACTGTTGGTCAGACAAAACAAGCTATTTAAATGCGTCAATTTGAAAATTGTGATGGCATTTTCTGACATTTTACATTTCAAACTATTAAAATGAATGAAAACAATTGTTATAGCACCTAATTTTATACTCACATCCCAGTAAAGCAATGGAGAATAACTAAAGCTTGGCAGTTGAAAGTGTAGGAATAACCCACATTGCATTATAATATAATTCCACGGGAAAAGAAGATTACCATTCTAAAAATAATATAATTTATTATTCAACATCACTAAAATATTTAGTCAGTAAAAAAAAGGATAGTAGGCCCTATAGTTACAGTTACAGTATCATCAATATAGTGTGTAATGTATTCTACTTTTTGGTGTAACATTTTACTTAAAACTACCTCATCTACTTCTGCTGCATTTAGTGATAACCTGTTTCCCAGAATGCCTTTCACTCTGAGAATGTACCTGATGTTGCTACCTTCCGCTGTAAGTTATACTCTACATGCAGGTGGATAGAAAGGCACCGATAATATAGTAAGAGCAAGAAAAACAGGGAGAAATATACTGCTTAGAGGCAAAGACCAGTCAGTGCACACACAGTAGGAGGAAATGTACCATATGTGTCACAACTCTCTTTTTGACGGTTGAATGTTGATGCAAAAGTGTGGTTTAAGGAAGAATGCTTATAGAGTCTGTTAGTTGTTTACTGTACAAAAGGAGATGCAAAACCTTATCTTTTTCTTTTCCGCTATGATTCATCTTGCAAGAGAAATGTTCTTTTACAACAAAACCCTTCAGCTGTGTAGTTTCCCAGAAGACCATGCAGTCAGTCATCCATTCAACAGATTCAAAAACACTAGCATCTAGGGAAACTGTGACGACTCTTGATCAGCTCGCTGTTGCCCATTCCTCTAAAGACAATCCACAAGCTCTCGGGGTATTGATTAACATCTTAGATATGAGCAAAGAGGATCAATGTGTGCTGTCCTATTAGCAACACATGCCCTTAGCAGTTTGTTTGTAATTTCAATGGAGATAAACCCAGCGCTTAAAGGCTGCAGCAGTAAATGAGTTGACCTGCTTCAAGGCGAACAAAAGCAAACAAGAAAGTGCTGTTGTTTGCTTTACTTGCAGGGATCGTAATGATGGCAAAGAATGCTGAAGACATTTGGGTCCTGTCTGTCGGAAATGAGGAATGGGTGAAGCCTGTTATCTGATGTCAGAGCAGGAAAGAAAGCTTTTCTCAGGTTTGTTTCGCACCTGTTGTGGGTTGTGTAAACAAAGGAGGAAGAAGCAGGAAGATTGTGACAGTGTTGCAAACACACTCATGCATGCACAGAAAAGGTGCAGAATCTTCTGGGGGGGTGTTTCCACATAATAAATTCCTGGGAGCCAGGAGGGTTAATTAGTTAGCTCAGAATGACTGCATGTTAGCACACAAGATCATCAACGGATATGTCGATTTCTCTTCATGTCAACAAATCAGTGTCAAATTAGCTCCATTGTTGTCTGCAAATAAATAAAAACATCAATGAGCCACACTGTTGCACTGGATGACATGTTCTTCCATTGCTATGAACCCACACACTGTATACCAGGTGTGTATTAATCCGCAAATGAAAATAGTCCCCAACAAATACACTATTTACTTTTATTTGAGTGGCGTTTGCTAACAACTACAGTGCCCAGCTGCTTTAGGAAATGAAACTATATATTTGTGACCTGTTTTTAAAGATTTCTTTAGTAAGAACCAATGGGCTCAGGGCTGGGTGCCACAGACAGGGAAGTCAGAGAGTATTGAGAGGTGGACACATTTCATTTCATGGGATTTGTTGACCATGGGAAAAAAAATAAAGAATTATACCAACCTTATCCTTTATAGATTTAGGGACATTGGTACAGGTATAATGCTATTTTTATTATGATTATGTCATGCATAAACAAGCTCCAGATTCTTCCACTGAACAAGGATCAAGCTGAGGACCATATCTTTCTCAATGAAGCCTCGCCGATTGTTTGCTACCTTTGTGTCCTCACCGCTGCCACCTTAAACCGCAAGACACCTGTCCCTTTGTGTGACACTTTATACACACACACACACACACACTCACACACACACACACACACACACACACACACACACACACACACGCACCCCCATTGAAAACCTCTGGGAGTTGCTGCCCAGTCATTTGGCACATTTTTGATGTTGAATCAAAAAAGACAAAATGAGAGAGCGAGGAAGGAGAGGGAGCAATCTAGGCTTTCCACTCCAGTGAAAGGCACTCTTTGTTGAGCCCTCCTATGCAAACACCCCCCCCACCAACCCAACCCTCCCACCGTATCCACCCTTCATCCCCCTCCCTCCCCTCCAAAGCCCGGGCAGATTTTTCATTAAATGCTATCAGAAATGTGACTGGTCCTATTCATGGGCAGATGGAGGGCTGGCTGTGTGGCTGGAGACCAATACCTTCACTGGAGAATGACAGGAATCTGGGCTGTAGGTGAAGCTCCGGGTGGACAGATCGAGCAGACTTAAGAGCACCTGACAGAGAAGGAAAAATGAGCTTTTTCCTAGTTTTCTTTGTGTTTAAGAGTTTTCCCAATTCCGAATATGTTTGATATATTCCTCTGGACCAACGTGGTCTCGCTCTGATTTTCTCCGCTCAGACCTCCTTTGTTTGCAGAGAAAAGAAAACCAACCTCACATTTGTTATGTTCAATGGCAGACCAGTGTTTTCTCTCTCTGTTCTGAGGCTCACAAGTAAGACCTCCTTGTTCTCATTTTTTTTTAAAAGCTACTTAAAGAGTTAAGAGCTCTCTGCCTAAACAAAACAACATATTATGCCACTGTTTCCTCAGACAAACAAGGTGACCAGACCCATCCACTGTTCATTTCTCACCAAAGGAAAGAGATCAACCTCTCATATTGTTAGCGAGCGGTCGATTATGTCACAGGACAATGGGAGGCAGCGGGTTGGAGGAAAACACAAACAATGATTTCCGCAACAGCAATTTAATCCTCTGGCGTTAAAACCTGACACAAAAGTGGACAAAGGCGAGGAGGCTGGCACAAATAAACCCCTGAATCTGAAGATTAAGCAAAAAAAAAAAAGAGGATCCTTTGTGTAAAAAGACCCTTTATCTGCTTTTGAAGTCTGTGAGACCTGCCAGCCGTCCTCAGCCTCTCTTTGTAACCGGCCCCCATGTCCCACAGCAAACCACCACCTCACTTTCATCTGCCCGTCATCTTAGGGGGCAATTAATGCCATTCAGGTCTACCCACTACACACTGAGAGAGAGAGAGGGGGGGGCAGGGATGGTGGCAAGGCTCATCTACTTGTTGAAGCAGGGACTTGACAACAGTTTAGTGTAGCCTAATTTGGTGCATATAAGGCGAGTGTCATTTCTTGATCTGATCAAATTCAGCGCCGCTCGCTCTCCTCTACCGTTATTATTTATGTTTGATTGGGCTTCTGTTTACAGGCAGGCAGCATGGAAACCATCCAGGCTGTTGCTTAATGAATATTTCACTGCCTCCACACAATAAGCCTCCCATGATAGCCGTGTGAATAGCGCCGGCTCGGCTCTGCAATTCTGCCGTGCAGCGTGCAATAACTCCAACTCATACTTGATAAAGCTGCGTGTGAGGAGAAGCCCCGGGTTTTATCATTGACCTTTTCGCTCCCTGCTGTAGTTCCTTTACTCTGGGGACTCCCACTGTTTCCCCTTTGCTGCTTTAATACAGTGGCCCCGGTGTCTGCGTCTGCGAGAGGCTGGGGAAATAAAGCCTCCATTTGCATTACGTAATTTCATGCATTATTCAGAGCTTCGGAGAATCATTTCACCTAGACAACTCCTCAGAGGGCAGCGAGGAGATAACTGTTAGTGACAGGACTGGCTTATGAAATGCAGAGTGACTTAACCACCCAATCTGCAGATATTACCCCAGCCTGAATTGGAAATAGACACCGGCACACTCACACAGATGCGCTCCTACAAAAAATACACACTCACTGCTTTTTTCACTGAGGGGGAACAAGTGATATCAGATGCAAATCTTTACGGTATAGCGGTTTTATGATGCTCTTGATTTTTCAAAGGGATTTCAAAGACCATGAAAAACTACAGCACAGATGAGTAGTTGATTTGGCTTATTCTTCCTCGCACACAAAAGAGGCAAAAGATTTTGAGTTCAGATACTGTTAGATAATGATGTTCTATTTCTGCTTGTGCTTGCTTTTCTCCCTGTGGCTCTTCTGCAGCCTGTTATGTTGTAGTCTTGTCAAAACGGGTATAATGTAAAGGTTTATTGTCATAATCTGTCTTTGTTTAATGGGCTGCATTAGTTTGGAAGCAGAATTCCCAGCAGCGAGTCGGTCACGAGGCAGAGAGAGCGCAGACAGGCCAATTAGTGCAATCAAACAGCCACTGTAGCACATAAGCTGCATAGCAGGGCTGCTCACAGCAACTGGACATAGTTTCTTTATTGTCCACGGAACAGAAAAAGAGTCGGAAAGAGCCCACATCTCCAATGGGGGTGCAGTAGTTTAACACAGCCAGGGAACACTGCAACACAAAACTACTCCGAAATGAAGCTTTCTCCCTCTAATCATAGACAATGGAGTGTATTTCATTAAGCCAGATAATGGTGTGTGCATTTCATTACCATAGATAACTAGGAATATTTAGATGAGGGATGAGGTGCTCATAGAGCGCCAGTTGGTAGCCATGGTAACCTGGATCTTGGCAAACAAAAGAGTCGGGGAGAAATGTTTGCTAGGGGATGGAAAGAAAAGGGGGAAACAGAAAAAAGAGGGAAGGAGGCACACTGAGAGGAACCGCAGAGCTAAACACAGTCCCAGGCCAAAGCAACCAGGCCGAACGCTTCCAGGTTCTTTTTGTTCCTGCACCCAGAAAGAGACTCAGGTGACCAAAGGGATTCTCCTTTGTTCTCCAAAGTTAAATATGCTTCGCTCCCAGGATAATCACATGCTAATGTAGCCGCGGGCCAAATAATAAACTTAATCACCCAAATGTGGAAATCAATGTGCAGTAAGAAAACCAATCCATCCATCTTTGCTCCGCTCCTGTGGCTATTACAACCCCCACGTGCCCTGCTGCTCATGCTGCCAGTCAAACCTGACTTTATGTTGTGTGAATTTCAAATGAAGATGCTTTCTGACAATAAGAAGAGCCTCTGAGCCAAAATCAGCCCAAACCGTGACCTAGACCTTGGGAGACGGTTCTCATTCACCCTGTTTCAGAGCTGTCAGTTTGAGAACGGGTTATATTACAGAGGATGACACTAAAGAAATGGAAATCCATTTCTTTTTTTTTTGGCAGCATGCAACATTAAGCCCTGCCCGTCAGATATAAGTCTATCATTATTAATGTAGAAACATAATTTGCGGCTGGAAAATTAAGGGTTGGAGTGAATGACATCACAATTCAGCTGGTTTGGCATTTGTAAAATATAAACATTGACTAAGGCTGCTCACATTTTTTTTTATCACAAATTGGCCAGTCAAGCTTCTGTACGCTGTAATTACAAGTTAATTCACAACTGTGTCATTTCATTTGACAGCTCAATACATGTTTTACACTGTCTGCTTGTCTTACTACTTATATTCATATTTTTCATCAACTGCATTTTTTTTGTTATTGCACTTCTTTGTTCAGTTTATCTTGTACATGTTGTCTTTTTATGGATCGTGAGGTTCTGTTTTAAAACTCTCCTCACATTGTGTTTAAATTCTGAACAAGATTAAGAGTCTCCAGCCCTGCTAGGGGCTCTGTGAAGCTGTACTTAAACTAACATTATCAATCAAACGCTAACAAGCTGATGCTAAGCAGGTTTAATGTTATCCATGTTCACCATCTTAGTTTCGTCTGTCAGCATGCTAACATTTGCTAATTAGCACTTAACACAAATTACAACTGAGGCTGATGGGAATCTCATGAGTTTTGTAGGTACTTGGAACCAAAAACCATATATTGGACAAATCAAAATTAATATTATGACCTGATGATGACACTAGGTGAAAAGATATGGGATCAACAAAGTAAATAAAATTCATCCTGAGGAGGATAAGAATGTGGTTACAAAAATGTATGGCAATCATTGTGGAGACATCTCACTCAAAATCACAAATGGAAACCTCATGGTGGCGCTAGAGGAAAAATCATGGATTCACCAAAGTCAGTAAGATGACCATGAATCTCTGTCCAAAATTGTAATAGCAATCCATCCGATATTTGTTGAGAAATTTCTGTCTGGACCGACCGATCCACACTGCCATCCATAGAGCTGCTATATCCTAACCCTGATAATGGCATCACCCACATGCTTTTATTCTATTTACTTTACCATTTTCAATTACAGAACTTAATTAACTTATTGTATTCATTTATTCTTGTTATGCTTTAAGAGCTTTAGATGTAATGTTCTCCTCTTGATTGATTGAAACTCCACAGCAGATGACACAGAAAACAGAAAATAACTACACATGACCTGCATATGGAGTTCAGCCATTAGGTGAAAGCAGATAGGACTCCATATGGACAACCTCATTCTTGTTACCCCTGATACTCCACTTTAACAGGAATGTAGCACTGCTGTCAGACCGGCTTTGATCTAAAAAAAAAAAATCATCTTTTTAAACTTTTATTTATCCTGGGCACGGTTTTACAGAGCATACTGAGTATGTTCTCTCTAACACCCTGCCACATAGTCAGCATCCATATTTGGAAAACTCAAATTCTCAGACTGCAGCTGAAAAGTGAGAAGCTGCAGGAGTCTTTTTAGAGTTTTGTTCATTAACATCAGGGATTCAGTGCTGAAATTTGCATGGCAATATTTGTAGTTTTTTGAATGGACGTAAAACCAGAAAGACAGAATAAAGGTTAGATGCATGTATGAGTTTCTAGATAGGCCTATATTACTTTGATATTTATGAAATATTGAATATCGGCCAATGGTGATCCACCACTACCGAGATGCAGGTTCATCTGTAGCAGTGCACACACCCAAAAACAACATCAAACATGGGCCATTGCAAAAAAATAATCTCAGTATTAGCTTTCAAAAACTGTGTTGCAAAAATATACTGTATTACTATGTAGCTGGTTGCACATCCAGCACTCACTCATCCTGAGAAACCTAAGAAGGCACCATTTTTCTGGGTTGAGAATTCGTTTTGTTGTTATGTAAACATGGGTAACCCACATGGAACCTGATTTTTCCGGTTTGAACAGTGAACAGCAACAAAACCATCTGACTGACGAGCCACACAGGTAAAGCACACACACACACACACACACACACACACACACACAAAGGGAGAATCCAATCTGTGAAAAGTCAGGCATGATAATGTGGATTCCCCAGATGATGTGTGTGTGTGTGTGTGTGTGTGTGTGTGTGTGTGTGTGTGTGTGTGTGTGTGTGTGTGTGTGTGGAACCAGACTCCAGTCTTGGCCCACAGTAATAAGATCAGCCTGTTTGGGCCTGACAGGCCGCTCTCAGGGTGGCCCATCTGGCCAGCGCCCAGGTCATGGTGACGGCGCCAGCCACCGGCTCCACTGTGCGGGGACCCATCTGTGGTCCTGTGTGGTATCGAACATTACACTGCCAGGCCTGTCCCGATCTGCACATGGGTCCACTGGTCTGTGTGTGTTCTGCAGATGGGATAGTGGGTCAACTAATAGCAGCAAATCACTCGTAGGGATTGTTTTAACCTGCCTGAGGTGTCCAGATGGGCAGGATTTACAGCAGCAAGACGTTTCAGTCAGATAGTGCCAAGTGAGTTCTCTGATGCAAGAAAGCACAACTGGCAGAATTGATCAAATTAACTCAGAATCCGCACACTTTTTTTAAGATGGCTCAACTTGAAGACATAAGCTTCCCTGCTGCCTTAAAAATACGAGTTAACCGAACTTAATAATAATAATTAGGTCAAAGTTGTCTTATGTGTGGGTGACCTCTAGCTCAACCAGTAGAGTGTAAATCGAGACCATGGCAGAGGCTAGGGTTGAACTCCAACCCGCGACCCATTGCTGCATGTCATCCCCCTCCCTCCCCTATCATTCTATAGCTGCTCTATCACAAAGGAAATGAAATCCCTAAAAAATAAATTTAAAAAACTGTCACTGTCACCCACTGACAAACATTACAGACAGATTTTCATTTACATATCTACGTATCTTTAAACTACAAAAAAGAAAGATCCTCTCAAAAACTGCATGCTGAAGAGTCTGCTAATATGCTGATCATGTTTCTTTAAAAACTTAATTTGATGAGTTTAGTGAATCATTTCTAGTCAAAAGACTTCAAGTCAGAAGAAAATAAAAAAAAACTAGAAATTTCAAGCTGAATTTACTTAAAATGAACAAAACATATTTATATTGTTAGGATTAATTCCTGTATGATGTTTAAGGAATAGTTTGACATTTTCAGAAATGCGCTTATTCGCTTTAAACGAAAGGGTTGCAAAACCAAACAATTTCTGTACCAACAATAGTTGATTTACTCTTTGGTTTTTGAAGAGAACGTGTTAAATAGTGAGCTTTAGAGGTGCAAGTAGATGGATTTTGTTCTGTCTTTATTAGAATTACTACATCTGGGCGCCCCGGATAGCTCAGTTGGTAGAGCGGGCACCCATATATAGAGGTTTACTCCTCAATGCAGTGGGTCCGGGCTCTTTGCTGCATGTCATTCCCTCTCTCTCCCCCCTTTCATGTCTTCAGCTGTCCTATCAAAATAAAGGCCTAAGTGGCTGGGTTGGTTCAGTGGTAGAGCAGGCGCACATATACTGAGAGGTTTATGCCTCAACGCAGAGGTCCAAGGTTTGAACCCGACCTATGACAATTTCCTTCATGTCTTCCCCCTCTCTCTCACCTAGCTGTCCTGTCAAAAATTTAAGGTGGAAAAGCCCCAAAAATAATCTTTAAAATTAAAATGCCCAAAAAACTATCTTAAAGACTACATCTGAGGGTAAAGTCTGATCAATGACAACCACACTTGTATATTCACCTGTGATCATTACTTGTGTTACGTCACTGCTTATTATTTCAACACAAAACGGACATGATTGGAAGTTTGCTCAGCTGGACTGTATTAATCCCCCTCACTTCCAACTCTATTAGGTCCTAAACCTCAACACTCCAAACTCAAACAGCTAGTACAAACTGAGAATGGGACTTCCATCCAGCCATGAAAGCAGCCAACCCCTCATATACGGTATCTATTGCCAATAAGTGTATAGTTTCTTTGTAATTCAGTTTCAGGAAACTGAATACGAGATGAGAGAATGCAGATATGACAGCAGCTCCATAGCTGAAAGATCACAAGAGACAGCCGAGCATGAACTAATATAGGACACATCTGCCTCTGAAGTCTAATGGTCTGTGAGGTACAAGTACATGTAGATTACTGTAGCAGTAGAGCACTAACAGGACTGTAACTCAGCGAGGAAAGGATTTTAGTACGGAGTAAACAGAGTATGCTATTTACAGTACATCAGTGTCAATCAGTTTAAGAAATAAATGCTGTGGCATGAACAGCAGCTCTGGGGATGGCAATGTCAGTCTGTTAGTCAGTCGGCCCATCACTTTGGTCCAGACTGAAATATCTCAACAACTGCTGAATGGATTGACATGAAGTGTTGTACAGACATTCATAGTGGCTAATGGATGAATCCTAATGACTTGGGTGATGTCTGACCTTTCCTCTAGCGCCACCAGCAGGTCAAATGTTTCATTTTTCCAGTGAGAAATCACAACATTGATGTGATGGATTGGCCCAAATCTTTGTACAGACTTCTGGGGTTTCCAGAGGATGAATCCAAAGACTTTGGTTATCCCCTGACTTTTTCTTCAGCGCCACCATGATGTTCATATTTGTTGTTTTGAGTGAAATGAAATGAGACAGCCCTTCAAACGTTTAGGACCCCCGCGATGCTATATCTCAAGGGGCTATCCCTTCAATAAATACAAATTCATGTTCCTCTCAGGACGGATTGTAATCCCTTATCCTCCCATCTAGCACCATCATCAGGTCGAGATTTCTATTTGTCCAATACTTTGGTTTAAGACCAAATGCTATTGACTTCCCCATCAGCCTCAGCTGTACTTGTTAGTGCGATAGTACTAGGACATGTTAGCATGCTAACACGCTAAACTAAAGGCATCGAATCGACGGCGTACCCCCGCAGACCCCTCTGCGTCTATGCCGGACCCTACGCTGTAGCCTGACATGCACCTCTCGAAAAATGTTACTACACGTCGCGGCGACGCACGTCACTCAGCTGTGGCCTGGTAGTGTTGCATTTCCCCCGACTCATTTCCTGGTTCTCCTTCTCCATAAACAACATGAAATCAAGGAGGGTTAACCTTTCCTGCTACAGATTTCCCACCGTGGTCAGAAAGAACAGGGGAGACGCTTTGTTTCTCTCACTATGCCTCTAGAGTCGGTACTCGCTCCGAAGCTAATCGCCGTCACTCTCTCACTTTCTCCCTCGCTCTATCACCCATTCCCCAAACACACACACACACACACACATGCCTGCTCAACACACACCAGCGAAAAAATTTAAACATCAGGCCACTTACGTAGGCTACGGCGAAAGCTCTGCGTGGAGCCTCCGCAAAACCATAAAACGGCCTTAAGGCAACAAACATGGTAATCATTAACAGCTAAACATCAGCATATTAGCATTGCAAGTCATTGCAAACATGTTAGTATGCTGACATTAGCCATCCATCCATCTTCATCCACTTATCCGGGGTCGGGTCGCGGGGGTAGCAGCTCCAGCAGGGGACCCCAAACTTCCCTTTCCCGGGCCACATTAACCAGCTCCGACTGGGGGATCCCGAGGCGTTCCCAGGCCAGGTTAGAGATATAATCCCTCCACCTAGTCCCCCGAGACATTAGCATTCAGCTCAAAGTAGCGCTGTGCCTAAGAACAGCCCCACTGATGGTTTCTCTGTTGATTGCTGGAAATAATTTCCTTACCATACAGCTATCAGTGAGCTAGCTTGCTAGCTGCTTTAAACATTATCAATGATTGAAAACTTTAGTTGGCATTTATTTTTCATATTTCTGAGCAGTTACTGATTGGCAGGTTAGCCATGGTTTGTAAGAAGAAGTTTCTCTGCAGCTCATCGGAGAGATGTTTCACTCATTATCCAATCTGCCGCTCTAGAACAATGGGATCTCACAAGGGTACATTGTAAGATATATTAGCTGCTTCCTATCAAACCTTTTACCTTTCATACAGTATACACATCCACCACTTTATAGCGCTATGTTACAACCCATAAAGCTCCATACTACTGCATATATTTTAGACATGGGTGGCCACAGTGGCAATTAAAGCCCTGGCAGTGCTAGTGTTAGCATTATGCCCCAACCGTAAAGTAGATGCACATATCAGCATTGCTTTAGTAAAGGTTATTTCTACCGGGCGAAAAGTCTACAAGTAGACTTCAATCGCCTCGCAGTCCACTTGCCTGGCTGCCCAGTTTGAAAGCTTGACATGGTGTGTGGGACAATGGCGGCTCTCGAAAGCATTGTGGTAATCAGGGCCGATGGAATTTTCCCTGCATCATTAAAAAGGGATTGGTCCGTTCACTGCGTTCATGGGAAGTGCCGTTAGTTAACCCAACAAAGGTACTCTGGCTGTGGACCCCCAGAGATGAAGGGCATTGCAGGGGCTCAGCGAATCCACCTCTAATCCTCTCGGCCCCATTGTACCAATACACTCTAGACCCTTTGACCACTTCCCGCTCTAATCTCTGCAGATTTGGTTGAGTTAAACAAGTTTCTGATCCGTGGGCCCACAACTTCCCTCCTCTTCCTCCTCTGCTTTCCTCCTTGTGTTAACGAGTTTAGTTAGAGCAGAGTTTTTAGTTCCTTATTCAACAATAAAAAAAGGCTAAATCAAAATCAAGAGCCAAATCAATTAGGCGATTGCTAGAAAAATTGTTTATAGATGAAAAGTAATTTATCAAGCAAATTGGTGGTTGCACCTTCTACAATGTGAATATTTGCTGCTCTTCTTTAAACGTATTTGGACTTGTTGATCAGACAACACAAGCAATTTTAAGACACTGGACTTTAGGAAATTGTTATTTTTCTCTTTTTCCTGACATTTTTTCTAGTGGCAGATTAATTGATAATGAAAACAATTGTCACAGTTGCAGCCTCAGTTTTATCAGAATAAACAAGCAGAATTAATTTGGTTAAGAAGGAATGAAGTCAAATGCTATCTGTTAAACTATGCTTTATTTATAAAAGAAACTGTTACAGAGGATGGCAGGGAGCCCGTCTGTTCATAAGGGCTCATCAATATGTAATCACTGTTCTCCTGAATGTTTGTTTAAACATAAAAAATTGATCTGGTGACTTAAATATTGAATGAAACAATGATATAAAACAGGAAAGAGCTGCAAATCCTGGAAAAGCTAGGACCAGGGAATGTGATTAACCCTCAATCAAAATAGTTGCTGATTGATTTTCTGTCCATCGACTAATTGATTAATCGACTATTTGTTTCAGCTCTAATTTACAAGGAAATAAAGATCAAAAAGGTAACATAACATGAAAACCAAGAGTTAACAATGTCAAAATAGTCACATAACCATTAACATTAATGTACACATTTAGGTTTTCTTGGGTCTCTAGCTCTGTGGACATTGATCTAAATTCCTGTAAGTTGCACAACTTCCACCATGTCAAGAGGATGTTGTGTTTATGTGTGTGAATACGTGAATATCTAGCTGCTGGGAGGAGGGGGTGGAGTTTTTGGGTAAGTAATAGCAGAGAGCTGGTGGTCGTGACAAAGCACTTGACAGCCCAAAAGACACCCCCTAATTTCAGGTTGACCTTGGCTTGTTTAGCATTCCCCATTGCTGCTGGTGACGGTGACACGTGTCTGGACTTGGGTTGACTCTAGGAGCAGAAGGTGTGTGAGTGTGTGTGTGCAGATGGACGGACCGTTAGGGATGCAGCCTATATTCCCAAGAGAGGAGGCAGAGGTCAGGGATCAAAGCCCCAACTGACTCCCCACCCAGCTCTGTGTCTGGGGACGTACACAGATCCAGAATGAAGCGCTGCTCCGACCGGCCGCATTATGCAGTTTGTGCAATTAATGCAGCGACAGGAATGGCAGGGGTCTGCAGTAGTGGGGGGCTGTTTGTGTCTGTGAGTGTGCGTGGAAGGAGAGTGTTGTATGTGTGTGTGTGTGTCTTGTGCCAGGCCGTTGTAGCGCACACACACACACGCGCACACACACACACACACACACACACACACACACACACACACACACACACACACACACACACACACACACACACACACACACACACACACACACGCGCGGTAGAGTCTAGAGAGGTCTTTTAATTAAGGGATTTGTTAATTTTCTATTCAACTTGACAGTGATGAATGGGGGAGCAGTGCCTGCCCATCTCAGCCTCGGCTGTTGGGCAGACAGAGCTTCCTAGGAGGCCTCAGGGTGCGATCATCACACTCTGAAATCGTATTCACACATGAAGATTTTTAACCCTTTGGAAGCCAGTCACTGCATTAACTGGAGCTGGAAACAAACAAAACCCTAGTAGACGTGACTCACACTCTGTTTGGAGGCCAGATAGGACTGAGATGTAAACAGAGTGAAACAATGGCCACACATTGTGAGAACAAGGCTGCCATTTGGCTACAACGGAAGTAACTCTTTGACTTCTTATTGTTATCGTGGCTAGTTTAAGCTTATCATGCGCTCCTTTAGGTGTCTTTAAGTGCCTAAAATTTACATTATGCCTTTTATTGCTCCTTGCTTCCTATCGACTTTAAGGGGAAAAAACTAAAAACTTAAAAATGTCAATAACAATCAATATGTATTAGTTTTTACGTATTTAAAAGACCATTAGACAACTGCAGCACATTCAGAAATATGTTGAAAGAGAACTGAACACATTATTAACATTATTACACTAGTTTTGAGTTAGCTGTAGAATTTTATGAGGATAGGGCTGGCGTTATTCTGTAATTTTCATATTTTTTTTACAAATTCCATGAAAAGACCAAAACCAACAATGCGTTTCTCAATATTTTCTGACTTCCTTACCCTGTCAGTAGCACTCATCCCTAAGCCCAATGGTTTCTACTGAAGATCTTAAAAACACAAATATATTGATTTTTTTTAAGGCTTGATACTTTCAGAAAACATCTGGGAACTGTCATTTCTAGTAAACATGAGTAAACTGTGCATTGTGTTAGGGACTATTTACAGCTGCGGACTGATACTCATTTGGTGTGCTCATGGGTGTTTACAGCAGCAGGACGGTGTATGGATCAAAAATAAACTACAGTACCCAGTAAGATGGAGCTCTATGAAGAATAAGATATATCATATACTTGTCAGTAGCATTAATTCATTGTTGGTTTTAGTCTTTTTCATGGGAACAGTAAGAAAAATAGAACATAAGACTTATCTTTCCATTTAAATCACTTAATGTCCTATAGGGGCAAAGTATATTTCTGATATGCTTGAAATATCCACTCAGTTGCCAGTTTATTAGGTACACCAAGCTAAAACTAATGCAGTCTAACACAACAGTCCTGCAGTAAATCCTCCCTTAATAGAGGCTATACTGTTCAGTTTTTGTTGAAACTGTTTTAGAGAGGTGTTGATTCAACTGTATCATCTTTTTGATATTGCATTATATTGACATGTGTTTCTCATATTTTGTCCATCACATTTATATCAATGAGGGTATGGGCCAAATAATAGAAACATCTCTCGGTATAATGCAATACAATTCACAGCACAGCAGCACAAACTACAACCTCAGAAATAACCATAGGGTTGAATCAATGCATCTTTAAAAAAGTTGATTTATTGCAGGACTGTTTCAGCTAGGTGTACCTAATAAACTGGCAACTGAGTGTTTAAACCTAACCACAACAAAGCTGCATTTTGTTAACTCTGGCCTCTTTTAAATCTAAATTAAAAAACGGTACTGTTTCCCTGTGTCCTTGACTGATTTATTTTATTTTCTCCTAGGCACTTTAGTTTCCTTTATTAAATTTGGGGTAATTTATTACTGCACTGTAACTACACTGAAACTGTACTCTGTTTATTATTTCTATCTATTTGTATCTTATCTTAATCTGCTTAAATTGTTAAATCTTTATTGTGTTTTAATCCTACTTTTCCTTACAAGCACTTTTTGAATTGCTGTCTGTGTTTTAGAGGTGCCACACAAATACAATTAAACTTGCCTTGACTCCTGTTTTCATGCCAGATATCCTTATGTAAGATCAGCTGTTGCCCTTTATCAAGTGATGGGACTCTGAATGAAACTCTGTATTTCATATTCATTATCAATACTTTCTTTGTTGCTGACAAACACGTTTTGCATCAAGAGTAATATAGGCACCCTGAAGCAGCAGAGCCACATGTCATATTGGCCCCAGTGCAATGTATCTATTGTGATTTGGCAGCCATTCATCTTTTAAATGCTCTCTCATGATTTCCTTTGTGCATGCAGAGCCGGAGGTGCCCTTGAAAATGGACCATGTGGTGTATCCTGATTACAATTTATTCCCACATACAAGAAACTGTCTCACTGACACCATTTTTCTTCATGCTTTGTCCCATCTACACAATTGCTGGAAACTATTGCAGCAGCAAATGTATGCTCTTTTCGAAGAATCCATTTGAATGTTTATAGGGTCAGGCAAATTCAGGATTTTAACATAATTTAAGATCAAATTCAATCCTTTTGGAACACCAAATACAGGTCTCTCACTTCATTATTTATATGGATTGCCAATGTACACAAACCATAAAAACCTAAAGTTGTAATAAACTGGTGTAAAAAAAAAAAGCAACACTGAATCCAGAAGTAGGAAGATAAAACTATGGATATAAGTTTTTATATATATTTGCCTATAACACTGAACCACAGGATCTTTTTCAGAGACTCCTTT
Source organism: Sander vitreus (assembly GCF_031162955.1). Lineage (NCBI taxonomy): Eukaryota > Metazoa > Chordata > Actinopteri > Perciformes > Percidae > Sander > Sander vitreus. The sequence goes on along the minus strand of NC_135874.1, from coordinate 5,160,191 downwards.
TAAGCCTGTGAATGACTGATATTGATTTATTTCATCAATGAAAACCCCCACAGTGGTGGCAAACTGGATCTTAGCTTGAATTTTAAAATATAAGACATGCAAATGACTTTTGTCTCAACTTTGACTGCCTTTAATATTTCACTTGACTGTCTGACAAAAATAGTAACATAGTCATTGTCCCAGCAGTCAGGTCAGTTATCAAGCTCTTTTTTTGGGCGTCTCTGTCTTACTAAGCTTTAACTGGCGCATACACACACACACACACACACACACACACACACACACACACATGCGGCACACTCCGTTTTAATGCATATTAATGAATTTAAACGGCCCGCTGTAGAGAGGAGACAATGGAGCAGAGGAGGGCTGGTTGTGAGCACAAAGCCGAAGACTCAGGGGAAGCGGAACAGGTGCAGGGAGGACATGGCAGCTTCACGTGGAACGACTCATTATAGGTTCATCGGTGCAGGAAGGGATCTGTCAAAGTGGTCAAATGCAAGATCCTGATTTTTTTTTTGTCTTCATGGTTCATTGTTGTGGTGTCACTGCACTTTGTGTCCTAGAAATCTCTTGTACATGATTATTTTTTGTTGATGAATGTGAGCGCTCTTTTCTTGATATATTGGTAGGAAACGTTTAGCTTAAAGCGGGAGTGTCAAACATACGGCCCGTGGGCCAGAACCGGGCCACCAAAGGGTCCAATCACTCGATGGTGTTTTTTGCCCCCAACGGCTCCTTCCAGGCAGCGCTGTGACCGCTGCCTCCAAGGCACCTAACCCTAACCATAACCATAACCCTAACCATTGCTAAATTGACTTCAAGGCAGCGCTGCGACCGTTGACTTCAAGGCACCTAACCCTAACCATAACCCTAACCAGTGCCTAATCCTAGTGCGTAGAGCCGTTGGGGGCTAAAAACACAGATAAACGGTCCAATCCGGCCCACTGGATGACTTTGCAAAGTGTGAAAATTGCAGAGAAGTAATTCATTCCAATTCCAAATGTACCACTTTGATCTCAGAGAATATCCTAGTTCTTTTTTTGCACCGAGGCGCAGCAACCCGTTGATGCCGCTGTCGCTGCTGTTTTAAAAGATTCCAAAGGCAAGTTTGAAATCAACAATTCCTACAAAAGAAGGATGCGTTTGCCTAACTACCGACCGGCTTTGGTAAGTACGTCACCCGGATCGTTGGTCTGATTGGTTGAAGGACTATCCAACTGCGTACAGAGTCATTTGAACTACGCCCGTTGATCACGCCTCTTGTGCAGTAGAAAATACAGAGCAGACTCCCCAGACTAATGTTCAATCTTAAAAGATTGAGCTTGGTCTGGTAATAGCCAGACTACCTCTCTTCCGGATCCATAACATTATTTTTTTTCCTACAATGGCCTTAGAACGCTGTCGTAGCAGAAGCAATTTGCGTTTGCCAACATTAAGGTGACAAGAAACTCTGTGGCAGATAAAGTTTCTGATCTTTCTGGAGTGGTTTTACTGCTCTGGCCCACTTGAGATCAAAATTGGGTTATGTGGCCCATGAACTAAAATGAGTTTGACACCCCTGGCTTAAAGGATAGGTTCACTTATTTTCAAGTCATCAACAATACTCACATACTCATATGTACATCCACAACAGTATTTGGTCACTGTTATCATTCCTCTTCTAAATACTAGCCATGAAGAGATCCATTTTTAATGTAGGACATGTGGGACAAAATCTTCAGAAAAATGTGTACCTATCCTATAAAACTCTCCATTATCTAGAAACTCCTTATAATCTAGTGTAGGCCAATGGCTCCCAAATTTTAGTGGCATGTGACACCCTAAAACAAAGCTGTGTCTACTGTGTGTGACCCCTTGTCAGGTCGTCTATAAATTGTATGTGACTCCTTATTTTCAGATTGTTTTATCAGAATAATGTTTAGAGTCCTGAAGTGGTGATTTACAAGAAAAAAACAGCTAATAATAAAAGAAACAAAATGTGTCTGAGATATTACGCTGGTGAGAAACTGAAGCGCCGCACAGGAATTGTTCCTATTCTGCATTTGGTGGCACATTCTTGTTTCTTGTCTGTAATGTTAGGGGAAGCAGCAACAGACTGCAAAAAAAATATTTTAACTGTATCGTGCCAAGTTATCCAAAGATCTTTAAAGGGAAACTCCAATGATTTTACAGAAGAAGATCGTGGTTACTTAGTCTGTGAAAACAGTTTATAATGTTTTCTGTGGCTCTAAAAGCGTTGTCGGGTCTGAGAAAATCACCCTGATGATGTAATGAAGGCTTTCTGAGCTTAGCTTAGACCAATATCTGACTCTAAAACATGTGTTTAGGGTGAGAGGCTATGAGAAAAATGTAGGATCCCGTGTTTTTTTATAGCTTGAGACAAACTATAGACAAACAGTCAAGGAGTCATGGCCTCTGCTGCATTGATTGACTATTCTTTTTAAAAATCTGTTTTTCAAGTCTCTTAACTTCATGGAAAATCCAAAATCAGTGGAGCGGCCTCTTTACATAACAAACAAAGCATCATTAAAAACCCTTTATGACCTGGCTGTAAATTGAATAATAGTTGTTTTCTAAGTACACATTAAAAATCACAAAACTTGCTGACCAAATGTGTGTCAATATTGCAAAAATGCAGTTATGGGTTAAATGTATCGGTAGAAAACCACCCAACACCACGGGTGTCAAGGCAAAATAGTTTTTTTTTTAGTTCTCTCTTAAAAATCAACAAAAAGAACACAACAACCTAAAAAATGCTTCTGAGAAGAAGAAAAAATGCCAGTTTCTCTCAACCAACAGGATAAATAGTTATCTTGCAACACAAAGAGACATTCTTTCTGTGATAACAGTCACATCCTGGGAGGGAAACTGATTTTGCTCAGCTCAGTACCTCCCTGCTCTGGTGTGTAGACCCTCCTATGGGGCCAGAGAGATAATCAACTTGAACCAAACCACGCCTCCCTTTTTTTATTCTGGGGGATTTATCAGCGCCTACATGTTGACTGCTCTGCATTCTAGACCCAGCGAGAGAAGAGAGTAGATCACCTCAACACACTATCCATGCTGACGCCATCCGAAACGCCTATTCACCACTGTGGACATTAAACTCTGCAGCTCCGACAGCATGGATTTTCTAGACAGCGGTTACCTGGACGCGCGGTCTCCCTATGATAACACCTTTAATTTTTGGAACGACTACCTCGGCCTGTCGACACTTGTAGCCAAAAATAAAATCAACAGCCCGTCCTGCAGCCCCAACTCTATAACCGAGTCCCTTAAAGCGACCCTGGGCTTGGAGGACGATTCCCCGGTTTGCTCCTGCGTAATTGGGCACGGCCGGGACAGCGACGGACACTTGGACTGCTGCTGCGCGGCCCCGGGCTCCCCGCCGATCTCCATCTACGATCTCAAGGAGCGCCTCTCGCTCCTCAGGCCGTACGAACACCTTGCTGGTGATTCGCCGCTGGGAGACAGAGATTCACCCCCATACAGGGGCAGCTTCGCCGGCCTCGACCTGCTCTCCATGGACAGCAGGCGCAAACAGACTCAGAGGGGCAAGCCGGAACCGAAGGTGTGCGTCTTCTGTCGGAATAACGGCGCCCCGGAGGAAGTTTACGGCACCCATATCCTGAAGACAGCGGACGGCAGAGTCCTGTGCCCCATCCTCCGGGCATACACCTGTCCCCTCTGCAGTGCTAACGGCGACAATGCGCACACCATCAAGTACTGCCCGCTTTCCAGAGACCAGCCGAGCCAGAGAGTGGCAAAGGGAGGCAGACCGATTGGCAAAAGGCTGAAAATCTTCTAAGCGAGGAGATGAATGAAGTTGGAGTTGCACTGTAAATTGCATGGCAGTCATGTTTGTCCCATTTCATGCACAAGACAAGTCTGGAGAGAAAGATTTAAAAAAAAAAAAAAAGAAAAAAAAAAGAAGATTTTATAGATTTTTTGTATGTCTGCTTCACTTGTAATGTTTTTCGTCATCCTGTAACTCTATGGGCACATAGTTTACACCCCTCCCCAGCACTCTTAAGGACTTGGTGATAAATAATGAACCAAAGTACTGTACAGATCGACCTGTGAATGACCACCTTCATACTGTCATCAGAAGTTGCTGTGTTTCAAGAAGCACAGTGCCAGTGCAAAGAGCCCTGTGCATGTCAGCGGGGCTGCTCTGGTTTTTTTTTGAGATGTCACCATAAATGAATATGCAGCACTCCTGATATGAGATGAATGTTTAGTCCCATAGTTCATTGGCCCTGGATGTAAGAAGTCTGACAGGCCATGCAAGATATGTTCTTCTTTATATCGAGCACAGTTATTTTCTAAGAGAAATGTTTTGTACCAAAGGAATACACTTTTGCATTCAAACCTAGCCTAAAGGTAATTTCTGTATTGTTTATATGTTGGATGTCTTATATTCTTCATGTGATTTTATGTGGATCTAGTATTTTGCAGATTTCAACTGAATGTAAAACAGTGGAAGGTAGATCTGGCACGCAGTTCACCTACATGTTCTCCAAGAAGCTCCAAGCTATATCATTTCAGTTTACTGTTAGAAAATACAGACGCTGAATGGATTTTTTTTTTCACGTGGAAATATATTCCTGCAATTCTTGTAAATGTATTAAAGGGGTGAACAATTTAGCAATGAAAAAAGCCTGACATTCCAAAGTCTTTATCTGTCAATAGAAATGTTTTATGTACTTATTTCTACCTTATGTATCATTGGGAAATATATTCACTGTAAATGACTCTGAATAAACTTGGAATTTGCATTTTTCTTTGACTATGGGACTGCAACTGTTTTAATATACCATCAATCACTCACCTATCAGCAGCGATAATATGACTGAATATGTTTTTTTGGGCTAAGATTGTTTTGTCATACATTACTGAATAAGCATTTTCACAACTGTCTTTCATCTGAAGACATTTACACCCAGAAATAGTCACATTGACATGTGATGCAAATTCGCCACCTAGTGTTTAAAACCTTAAATGACAATCACCTTTATTAAAAGATCTACACTGGACTTGCATATAAGCACTGGGCTATTTAATAAAATTGATCTTTAGTGAAGGAGTGTGTAAATGAATGAGAACTGAGCCAAGACCATGCTTTTCATAATTTATGATGGATTGGTTTTAGCCATGTGAGAGAAAATCAGGAAGTTCTTTTAAAGTCAGCTCTGATTAGAAACGTATAATGTGGGTAACCTCACATATCTGGGACTGACAACTTGTGAAAACCCTTCAATGCCAGAAATTAAAAACAGCTCATTGTACCCTAAAGTCCAGGCATGTTTGTGTGTTGATCAGTTTGTAATGTAGTTCTTTTTAAATCATGTTTACATGCAACATTATCTCAGTAATCAAAAATAAAACGTTAGTACTGAGAGATAGGCCACCAAGAAACACAGTAAACATTTTTCCTTTATATATTTTAAATGTTATATATATATTCACAGGCCTTATTGGAGAGAGATTATTCTTTCTGTGCAGAGAAAAACAGCTGGTGGGCGTATTTTGTTAAATTTGTAACAATAGCTCTAGATGAAACTTTTCCAAATGAGATCTGTGGATTCCTGTGAGTAACCATGTCATATTTGGAATAAGGCACTGCTGCTAAGTGTTGAAGTGTAAAGTGAAAAATCTTGTTCACTCACTATTTGAATGAACTACAGCTGATAGCTAAAATACTCAGGAAGATGCACCAAAACACTCCTGCTAAAAGAGGGGGGGGGGAACGATTTGATTGTGTTTGATTGAGCTGTCCCTTTTAAAGGTTAAGCAATCGATGCATTTCATTGACCTCGATTGGCAGCTACTAAAAACTGCAACAGTTTAAATAGACCTTATCCCCCTCTACGACAGCTTACAATACACAGTAAAATGTGCCAAAAATGAGGTGAGCATTTCTATGGAAGCCCAGTATTCATGTTAAATGATGTTTTAACCCATAATTAGTCCTGCAGTGCGTATCAGGCCATGACGTCATAGATCTACTGATAGGCGACACTGTTCTGTAACCCTGACTGCACGTACCTTAAAGCTGCCTTTAAATCCTACAAATTACATTCAAGTTATAAAAGCCTTCGGATGTAACAATAGGCTTTTTTTTCACAGCAGACTGTTTTTTTGGTGCTGTGAGCACTACAGATCAAATGCCATTAGCCTTATCTGCAATTGAGTAAAAAACAGTACAGCTTGAATAATCAAGCAACCACACTGAAGCTACTCCAGCTACCACTAACCAGGGGCTGGAGCTGGACGCCCTGTATACATGTTCAAATGTACAAATCAACTACAAAATAGATACATTAATGAACTACGGCTAAGGTGGAGAGAATCAGTTTCATCTTTTTAAGTCTTTTTGGGTGAACTGTCCCTTTAAATGTTGAGCAATCAACGAGCGTCATTGACCTCTTTTAGCAAGAACTGCAACAACATAAATGGAATTTAGAGCACCTCCCTCTACAAAAGCCTTTGGAAGTAACTAACACAATAATGTCACAATTTTTGCAATAATCTAACTAATTGGCTCAGATCCCTTTACTTCGGCAGGTATTAAGATTTCAGTTTGGGAACAAAAACTGATGGAGGATATTGCCTGGCTAAATGGTGTCACCTACTGGCATAATAACACTGCTTTATTATTTGCTTTTTAGGCTTGCTGGCGGCTGTGTAGTAGAACTTCAGAGGATGCCAAGGTTTTCTTCCCAAGACTCCTCTTCTATCAAATCAAATAAAGCACGGGGCTTTATTCCCCAAAATGTTTTAAGGCTTAGGTTTATCAGGGTGGTAACTTTGACGTATTTCCTGTGCAGTCATTCTCAAAGTTAATGAGAATAATAAAATAATCACGATGTATATAATGAAAAGATAATGCTACTAAATCAACACTGCTGATAAATTATGGTAATTTTGTGCTAGAAATCTTAATTATTTTCCCTTTAGGGTTTGCTTTAAAAGAGACAACTGTGTTGAAATCAGTGTGAAAATGTCTGCCACCAAAAACATGTCCTTGTGCAGAGATCTTAATCGATTCCTGTATAAGAACATCAGCTTGTAGCCTCTTTTTTCAAACAAATAGGCTACTAAGGGTGATTTAAAGACACCCTCTGAGTCATCATGGGTATTAAGCAGGAGGAGTGTTTCTCTGTGTCAGCACATACAGATAGGACATCAGTGACTCATCAACTTGTAATCTAAATAGATCAGACAGATACATTTTAAGATAATCTGGGAACAACAGCAGTATATAGAGCATGGCAAAGGCGTATCTATCTTATAAAGGACATTCATAGCAATACAGGAAGCAATGGAAGAGAGGAGATGATGAAAAAGAAAAGTGCATAAGAAGAAAATATTACTTCTTTTTTTTTAAATATCTGTAAAGTATAAAGCAACAAAACAAAGCACCAGCCATCTGTTTAATGTTTAATTAGCAGGAAAGATTCTTGACATCTGTGCATGTTGGCTAATGTGGGATTATTCACCCATATCATCATTCATATTATTCAGTTAAAGCAGTGGGCACTTATCAACCACATCAATCTATTTAAGTACCAAGCAATCTGTGTGGTAATTGATTTATTGTTTTTCTATAACATAAACCCTTAAGTGTCTGTCTGTTTATGTATATGCCCATTTAAGCACTGTGTATTTGCTTTTATTTGCTTTCCCTAAATGGGTTGTGGAAAAGACTTTGTTACAAGTCATTTTCACAAGGTTTGCCCCAGTTTTAATGTGGATGTGTTCATTGCTTGTGAGATGCGTCTGAGAATGCACTGAGGGAATAAAGTTGAGTATAATGTGCCTCCAGAAATGCATAGTAATGAGAGTAATTGATTGCAAGGCTATCTTTAGGGCAGATTAAAAGAAAACCTGCTCTACCACGTCAACCCTGCCTGCTGAGGCTGAGAGTGAGTCTGAAAACCAACCTCCTCTCTTCTCACTGCAGCAGTCTGCTATTGGCCTGGTGGATGCTGACAACACTGATGTTTCTCTGTGGTGGAGGGGGGGGGGGGGCAGCCTCACTCTATAAAAGCCAGGGATCTGCAGCATCACTGAGCTGGTGCAGTGCAAAACGCCCACTCATCATCACCGATGGTGTGCAGAACAAGGGGGACATAAAAAAACCTTCTGAAACTAAAAAAATCCCACATCCTTTTTCTTAAACAAAACAAAAAATACACAACAAAAAATTCATCATGAGCTATGATACCTTCTTCTCCTACCGCCGCCCTTGGGACAGCTACAGAGGCTCCCAAACCACCACCAAATCCTCGATGTCTTCCTCCCTCTACTCTTCTCCTCGAGCTCCTCCGTCTGGGAAGAGGATCCAGAGGCTGGCCTCCTCTTCCCTGCCAGACCGGTCTGAGCGGATGGACCTGGCTCATGCCAGCTCCCTCAACACAGAGCTGCTGGGCGTGCGCTCCCAGGAGAAGGAGCAGCTGGTGGACCTGAACGACCGCTTCGCCACCTACATCGAGAAGGTGAGGCACCTGGAGCTGCAGAACCGAGCCCTGCTGGCCGAGCTGGAGGCGCTGAGGAGGCGGCAGAGCGAGCCGTCCCGTCTGCAGACGCTCTATGAGGGGCAGTCGCGGAGTCTGAGGGCCATGATCGACTCGGAGAACGGCGAGAAGATGCGGATGGAGGCGGAGAGAGACTACCTGCATGACGTGTATGAGCGGATGAAGGAACGCTTTGAGGAGGAGGCGGGGCGGCGCATAGATGCTGAGGAGGCCCTGCAGAGGGCCAGGGAGAAGGCCAACAGGGCCGTGCTCTCCAACTGTGACGCCGAGGCCACCGTGGTCTCTCTCTGTGATGAGATGGTGTTCCTAAAGAAAGTCTTTGCAGAGGAGCAAGCGGAGCTGCAGGCCCAGCTGCAGGTGGCCAACATCAGCGTGGACGTGGAGGTGTCCCGTCCTGACCTCTCCACTGCCCTGCGGGACATCAGGGCACAGTACGAGCGGCTGGCAAACAAGAACATGCAAACCGCCGAAGACTGGTATAAGAGCAAGTTCGCAAGTGTGGCGGAGATGGCCAGCAAAAACAACGAGGCCGTGCACGCCATCCGGGAGGAGACCATGGAGTACCGGAGACTGCTTCAGTCCCGCTCTTCTGAGATCGAATCTCTCCGGAATGTCATCGACTCCCTGAACAAGCAGCTGGAGGATCTGGAGGAGACGCAGGACAAAGAGGTGGCAAAGTACCAGGTGAATGAGGGATATTTGGATCCTGATCCGCATGAATATTCACGCAGTAGGGGAATGTGAAGCAGTATGAGGTACCTGGTCTGGTTATCTGCCCATTTGTGCTCAGATATGACATGAGAGGTGCTCTCTGATAGAAACAATCTTCTTTGGACAGCAGGAAAAGACAGAAAGATGAAATATGGCATGTAAAGAGTCACAGAGATAAGAGAGAATAATATTAGTAGACACCAGAATCAAAGACAGCACTCATGAAGTAGAGAAACAGCAGGAAGAAGCTTCTTTTTGTGACAAGATGTAAATATAGTCACTGCAGCAGCTACACCCTCCCCACACTTTAGTGCTCAGCAGGAAATGATGGCAGGCTCACAGCATAGGTAACAATCTGCAAGGTTACTGTCTGAATGAAGTGAGAGAACATAACGTAGCTACACACTCTAAAAAGACATCAGGGATTTAAATGTTATATGCTATTTAAATGGTATTTACCACTTTCCAACCGTTTCCAATTATTTGGAAGCAAATCTATTTAAGCAAAACCAAGCTAAAATAAAATATGTATCAAAGGTTGTACACATCCTCGTGTCTAGCATCACTAACTGTGATATTTGAAATGAATGACATTGCATTCACAGATGAGGATAAGTGAGCTAGAGCGGGATATCACCGACGCCAAGCAGGAGATGGCGCGCTACCTGAGAGATTACCAAGACCTTCTCAATGTGAAGATGGCGCTGGACATTGAAATAGCTGCGTACAGGTGAGATCTGGCTTTTGTCTCTCCACTAATATTGGACATTAAGTTTATCTTAAACAAATATGTAAGACGATATGACTTTCTCTGGGGCAATGCATTTAAAAAAAGACCTCGTTTTTTAATCTCACCTGACAGAAATAACTGTTTCACATGTTCAATTAATGTATCACACTTTTTCCGTAAATAAGCACCAATAAAACACAGTAAGCTCAAGCATAATCGGTTTTCTTTTTCTTTGCAGGAAACTCCTGGAGGGAGAAGAGATCCGTCTGGCTTACCCTTCCCTTGCCATTCTTAACTAAAACCTAAATGCCACCAGCCTGGCATCAACCTGGATACTTCATTCCCCTTCTTTCCTGCCCTGCCCTGAAAATCACGCTCTCTCCCTCCCTCCCTCCCGCTCTCATTTCTTTAACGTTATCTCCTCTGTTATCCCCCCCCCCCCCCCCCCCCAAAAAAAAAAAACTCCTCCCAAATCGCAATCCAAAGCTCATCCTTCTCAAGACAGATGCGCCCTTGTGAAAAACAAGAGGTCCACCAGAAGTCCCCCTTCTTCTACACACGTTCTGACACCACACATCAAGAAGATGGCAAACTGTAAAAACGCAGAGTGGCTGCACTGCATTAGTTGCATAACTAAGTCGGACAGCAGTATTGTTTTGGCTGAGTTCCTCTCTGTCACACACGTTAAGGTCCAAGCAGCAGAGTTCCTATTTGACTCTTGTGAACCCTCGTTGTGCAAACATTTGACCAATTGTTTGTGAAGGAGGACAAATACAAATACCCCATTCATCTCTTGATGCTTGGACTTTATCTGTGTTTGAACTGATGCAAGAAACCTGCAGCATTATTGACCGGGAACTCTACCAGTCGATCATGCATTGTCCTGCACCCCTGGCTCTCTAGTAGTCAGTGAAACAGTAACCTTAAAAGAATTCTTTTCACTATATTAAAGACTCATTGTTGTCTTTTTTAGTTATTCTTCCTCAGCATTTACACAAATACTACACGTTTGGTTGGTTTAAAAACCAGAGGGAGTTTGGGTCTTTTCTATTTGGCCGGTTATTTAAATTTCTAATTTCTAATAAAACTGTGTCTTTTCTTGCATAAGTGTCTGGACATGTAAATGCTGTGGAAGACTAAATGTTACTGGTTTCTCCGTATATATCCATGCAGTGTGTCTCACAGCTTATCTGCATTAGATTTGTTTGTTTTTTGTTCTGTGAGTTCATTCAAAGCTAAAACGATTAAACTGAAAGAGTGTAAAAGTGCAGGAGCTCCTTGTTGTTTGTCTGCTGATGTTAGATCTAAATGGTGCTTTACATCTGTGAAACTAATACCAAGTTTGCACCATCAAGCTCGGTGTACCTGTAACGGCCGGCAACAAGCTGAATAAACATATAACTGACCTGCAAATCAATTCACATCTCTGGTTTTCATTTGCCATTTTTCAGGATGTTTAGGACATTACAACGGGTTGAAGAGAAGAGCTCATTTTGATGTTGTGTCTCCACTGTAGCTCTCATGTACAACAAAATGATTTGTCTATGTTTTGTCTAGTTTTAGAGACTTAATGCATATCCAAACAAGGTGAATATTTCAGTCATAATGACCCAGATTCCAATCACGGGGCTCTTCTCCTTATCAGTGATGATCTACAAACAACTGCAAAATGTTAACGAATGTCTTTTATAACTAAATCCAATTTCAAAGATGAGGCACCTCTAAGGTGCAATGAATATATAGAAATTTATATAGTAATGGTTAATAGTGAAAAGCTAAAGGGACATTCCATCAGTGACTTGGCAGGCTGAATCTGACACTGCTGAGAATGGTGAATATTTTCCATGTGTGATTCTTCATTTGGAAGTTATCCGAGTTTCGAGAAAAAAACGTATAAAGCCGGCTTCACACTGCCTGCGTGGCGTGAGCGTGTCAGCTGCGTGGCGTGTCCGTTTATATTTCGGCTCCCATGTTATCTGGTTAGAGCTTGCACACTGCCTGCGTGACACGCACGTCTCAGGCGCGTCATTTTGACACAAATACATATTAATAAATGACATTTTGATGTTTGAAAGTCTCTAGGTTTTGACATAAATGCAGATATAAATGTAATTTAAAAGAAACAATAATAAATAATTATCGATTTTCAAATATTGCACCTGTCAATACAGAACGAGATATTCTGTAGCCTATTTTGCCGTCAGTACTGCCGACGTTGTATTTGTGGTATTTAATTTTATCAATGGGAAACATGTGTACAGACAAGGCTAGCAGCAGCAGCGCCACATCAGACACGTTTCTGGTGTGAAAAGACAAAGAAAAATCCATGCAGCCGCCACGCAGCTGACACGCAACAGAAACACCACCACGCAGCCAGTGTGTGGCCGGCCTAACAATGGCAAAACACGTCTCTTCATCCTGCTAAAATGTCTCCTTACTTACAGTTCTCAATGAACAGCACTGCACCATTTCCCATCATTCCATGTTCCTGGCATTCTGACTGTAGCTGTAATGCGTTGGTGCCTTGTCTCAGCAGGATCATACCAGGCTGACACCCGGCATCCCTCTGAACCCTGAAGAAACACACAAGAAATGCAGTTTTCACATTTATTTTTACTGCATATTGTGAGTGAACAAGAGAAAATAAAAACATTAAGTGTTTTCAAGAGTCAGTTGGTTTCTGCTGTTGAGGACATCAAATTCTCTGACGTCATATTTAACTTACTAACTTATGTTTGACACAAGTTTTAAGTAATTAGAAGTACTCTCATAACTGAAATGAACTGTTTTTTTTAAGAAACTTACTTAAGTAATTCCAATTCCTTTCAATTGGATTTTCATTTGATTTACATTTACTCAAGTACTGCATTTGAGTAACAATTTTACTTGAGTATTTCCGTTTTATGCTACTTTATACTTTTACTCCACTACACTTCAGATGGAAATGTTGTATTTTTTACTCCCTAGCCCTGGTTACTTGCAACTTTGCAGATTCAGATTAATAATACAAAATATAATGAATAAAATAATGATATAGTATATTTAGGTAAGATAAGGTAAATCTGTATTGGTCCACAAGCTACCCAGCAGTAAACTAATTAGCCCCACCTTTACCAGCTGCAACATTAAAGTGATGTAACGTTACACATGAGTGTATCAGTAATTATAATCCAGTATAATATGAAATGGGCCATTCTGCTTCTGCAGTAATAATTTTGGTACTTTAAGAATGTTTATACTTATATACTATTACTTGTACTTTTACTTAATGTAAAAGATTTTAGAACTTCTTCCACCACTTCACATGCACATGGCCAGGTAACTGTTCATAAATGTACCTGGCTGCTGAACAATTGTTGCGCTAATTAGCTAAGCTAACTAGCTAATTAGCTTTGTAGCTAGCTCTCTGCCACTATCTTAGTTTTACTTTGTTATATACTGTCTATGTCTATGGCCACTATAGATAGCTTACTGACTCGACGTTGTATTACACTAACACCGGTGTAGGAGAACTCATTTTTATCCCTAATGACCACAGACAATGTTGATGTATTATCACAGACAGTTAGTGTAATATAAGCACAAACATTTTCTGCTACCTACAGATGGCGGTAGAGGCATAGACAGTATGGGTAGAGGCTAGACAACGTCTAGCTAAGTTCCGCTGCAAATTACTTCCTTCGGTCAGAGGACGCCAACATGGCTGCCGCCTTCTGTCGATAACATGTCTGTCTCAATGTTAACTTTCAAATTCTTTGATTAACGGTTTCACAAACAGAGCGAGTAATAGTCTTCACCTGCAGCCACATTTCGACGCTGCCATGTTCCAGGTTATCGGCGGGAGGAGCATCCAGGTGGCCCGGCTCCTCGCACCCAGGAGCGCCGTGCTCGTGGAAGCTGTCCGGGGAAGAAAGTCCCGCACAGACCCGGTGGCCAAGTCTAAAGAGGGGCGAATCAAAGTTCCTCCCCCGGTCGACCCGGTGGAGATGGTCGTCCTCAAGGAGAGATACACGGAGTACCAGTTGATGATGAGGGCGCTTCGGTACGTTAAATCACCACTGTTAGTAACCGTAGTAACTGACATGTCTCGGACGTTAACAGGTCACTAGGTGTTGTGGCAAATTCAGTTTTCCTGCTCAAAATCTGTCCCCTGCGGTGCTGGAAATTGTTTCCCAAACTTTCAACATTTAGTTATTCTCAAAATAACATTTGTTTTACTATCAACCTCCATCCAATAAATGTGCCAACATTTGCATTCCAAATGTATGCTCTGTCAAAGTTGGTATTATCTATAAGGAATCTGAAAAAAAAAAATGCTTTTAATTTGCAGCAACACACACTCATTGACACACAGTACAGATAAATAGAGAAAGTAAAACAAATAATAGAAAACAGAAACTATACATGAGCAATTAAAGACACAAAGGAGAAAAGTGACAGCAGTGCGATTAATAGCATAGTATAGTGCTATATGGTATAGTGTTTTTATATATATATATATAGCTTTTCAAATGTGAAACATTGGATAGTAAAGTATTTGGCTTTTGGACTGTTGGTGCAACAAGACAAGCAGTTTAAATATTTCAATTTAGGGTCTAGGAATTTGTGATGATCATCATTCCTTATTTCTGACGTACATTCATACATCATTTTGTCAGAGTTGTGACATATTGTGTGCTTGAAGTTGATGATTTTGACACTGAAATCCAGTTTTAAACATGTATATTTTAACATTCTGACTGGTTTTTCATTTTTAAATATTGGGAATTGTAGTCGTGCCCTTCTATAAACTACAAGTGTCTACTGATTCTGCAGGAATTGATGTGGTTCTTTCCCCTGCGTTTGTCAGGCTGGAGTTTAAGGAGGAGGTGCTTCGGAAGAAGTACGAGGAGGAGACGGGCTCCCTGGCGGAGGAGAGGGCGAGGCAGGAGGCGGAGGAGCATCGCGCCCTCATGGCCTTTAACAACCAGGAGAACCTCCGCATGCTCAAACTCCGGTGAAAATAAACTCAAAATTACAACATGAGTAAAAACCTCATTCAAAGATACGATCAACCGTGTCTAGTTTCCATCTGGGTGCTTACAAAATGATTTTGTTCTATTTCCAAAAAATAAAAGCTCACTTTCTCCTCTGTATCTTTCAGGATTTTGAGGATCCAGAAGGAAAAGGAGGAAGCTGAGCGCAAGCAGGTAGAAGCTGCCATTCAGCGTGAACAAGAGCAGCAAGAATCCATCAAAGAAAAAGAGAGGGACATTTTAAAATTGCAGGTATGATTTTTTTTTTTTTTTTTTTTTTCAATCAATCTTTGTTTATCTTCTTTTTCTGTTTGGCTCCCTCCAAACTGAAGTGGACATTTTATATTAAAAATGTAGACTTCTTCTACAAAAAAGTGGAAATTTGAAATCCTGCATCAAAATAGCATCCTGGTTATATTCCTAAACTAAATGATCTTACAAATGTGGCTTTTTACTTTCAATCTCTTACAGGAGGAGGCCAAGAACTTCATCACATTGGAGAACTTGGATCAGCGTATAGAAGAAGCTCTGGACAATCCAAAGAATTACAACTTTGCCATTGACAAAGAAGGGAGAGTTGTTAAACAGACAATGCTGCAGTAAAACACCAGACCGACCTGTTCTGTGTCTCAGAAGATATAAGAAAGACGGATGAACATCTTTCAGGACTGGGATCTGAGTTGGAAGCGGATTTTCTTCAAATAAAAACAGAAAACCTTTAGCATGAGAAAACCAAGAAATATGAGACTTTATTAGCAGATAATTTGTAGATTAAAGTGACTGTTGATGGAAAGCTTCATTACCTGCCTTCATGTTTATTCCTTACTTGAGTGCTGTGTGTGTTACCGTAACATTTTCTGTTATCATTACTGTATTCTCAAAATATGTGATGTATGTAAAATAAATGAATGTTCACTGGAGTTCCCACTGAATTAGTCTGCATCTTTTTTTAACAGAATAGAATTAAAAATGAGATCCTTTTTTTTTTTTTTTTTACTTAACAGAAATTAGACTCCATTCTCTCCAGTGCACTTACTCAGCCTCCAAAACTGAAATAAGAGCTACTTGAAAACTGTCTAATAATTACCAGCCGTAACAGCGATGCTGGTATTGTTTTAACCTTGTAAGTCTGTGTGTGTCGTCATGGTAAAATGTGGTCGTGGAGACACCTACTGTAGCGTCAACTACCAAAGATGCGGTTTTGTGTACTTTGCCAGGTGTTTATATGTCTGCGGCCAGAGTTTGTCACCACGATAGCGTCGCGACCGTGCAAGATGCTTTCACAAAACTTTACAGGTGTGCAGATGAGAGTTGAAATTAAAGCTGCGTTTGAAAATGGGTGTGGTCCGAGCAAGGGCGCAAGTAGGGAGGTAAGAGGTAGGTTAGGGGCCCCTCCACTTTATGCCCCTGGCCAGATTTGGCGTTGCAGCTGGTGTGATCCCATCCCGCAAGAGGACTTGCGATGTGAGTTCAAAATAGCATAATTTTCTTTTTTACTTTTAGAATGTACTGTTGCATGCAGTATGCATACAATTGGGACATACTACTTCTTCATAACATTGCACCTTGAATTTTGACCCTCTTGATATATGCTGTGCAAAGGATTGTGGGTCAGATTAGCCAGAACAGCATGCTGGCTTGCATACTGCAAAATGTGACTGGATGCAGTAGGACATCCTGGTATTTTTGGCATACTGCATTTGACATTCTATGTATTGGAACATACCATTATAGGTATATGTATACCTTATTTTTTTTTGGCAAACTAAATAGCATGGTAGTAGGAGTACTGGAATGCAGGGATGGTGTCTAGTTTACAGTTTCTTTTTACAAAATGGTGTCAGACTGTGACAAAAATGTAAAAAATCTGACTTTCTATTCAGTTTCTAATCGAATAAAGTCTTGTAGATGCAGCATCATTATTATTCCTCTCCTTTTTATTCGGTGCGGCGGGTGTGATTACATCAGCATACATACAGACATTCTTGAGGGTAATTGTACATCTACTGTATGTTCCGACCCTAAATGACTATTTATAATAATAATACATACAAACTAAAGTTGGCTTCAAACTGGATCCAAAGCACTTTGACTTGCACCTTGATATAAACAATAAATACATTCTCAAAATATTGGAACTGTGGAACTGTGAAACTATTTCTGTGAACAAGATGGCAGAAAACTGAACAGTATTTGATATAAAACCTTTAATCCAGGGAAATGTATCCAGGTAAGGTAATATTTAATGTTTTGCTCTAAAGCACCTGCAGGTTTTTGGAACTGGGACAGTCTATCTCTTCTGTCCATATTACCCACTATGAAGACCAGTAAGACTTTGACAGAGCTGCATTTGGTCCTGTTCATGCCTCAGTTTTTAGTTTTTAAATGTGTTACAGCTAACGCCAACACCTCACATAGCTTCTCCAAATAAAACAAATAACAACACCTCATTCATAACTCAGAACATTCATTAATTCATTAATAGTAATAGTTATTTTGTAATAAAAAATATAGCAGTAGCTCACATTAGACTGAAAAAAACAAAAAACATTAGCACTTGAATATTCAAGTATAATATACAACACATTCACCACAAGAAAATACTGTTGGCTTCTTCCATAATTCCAAATAATATGTGACGAAATCCATTTTGGTACCTGAAAACAAAAAAGATTTATGTCTTGCTTTTTGAGCTAGTGAGGTGTGTTTTTATTCATTCAACACCCGACTCTAGGTCTTATATTTGTTGTGAAATTATTGTTGATTAAGGAATCTGGTTATTCAGCTGCCCGGGGTATTTCTCAAACCTCCTCTCTGCCTCCTCGCTGAACGCATCACCTGTTGGGATTAAAAACAATCAACAAAGCAGTCCAAAAAGTTGAAATATAAGAGCCAGATTTGGCATAAACATCTGGTAGCTTTACTGACTGCTTACCAATGTGGCAGTTATGGAGCCAGATTCGATGACCGTCATATTTGCAGTTGCATTTCATGGCGTTGTTGGTGAAGTCGCTTTCAGCCACTTCGTTATTTGGATTGATAACAATCTGAAGAGGTGAGGAACATAAAAGGAACATTTTTATAACAGGATAGTAGGGCTGCATAATTAATCGCAATTTTATCGAAATCGCAATATGGACTAGTGCAATATTCAAATCGCACGGGGGCGCAATATTTGTTAAAGGCAAAATATGTGTCAAACCATTCTGAATGAAGTATTGTGGTGCTGCAGAGACGTCCCGGCCTACAAATCCTATCTTCCAGACTACAGAAAACATCTTTGTTTGGTACAGATCCTCGCAAAAATCACACTATAATCAGTTAAAAAAAAATTTCAATGAAAATTACAATAATGATACAAAAATGATCATTCCCTTCAATATCTTGAATCATATCACACTCGCAACATCAGTCAAAATAATCTCAATGAGATATTTTTCTCACATCATATGGTGCAGCCCTACAGGATAGACAATCACTAGTCTCGCTTTGCCAGACCCTCCTCCAAAGAGTTCCGTAGGAGGGTCTGGCTACTCCACACAGCATTCGGGGATGGGAGGAAAACATGCTCTGGTTTAATGGCATTTCTTTAAACCAATCACAATCGTCATGGGCGGTGCTAACTCCGCACTGAGCCAAATGTAAAATAGCCGTGCAAGAAAAAAACTCAGATATGACAGATAGTCTAGCTAGCTGTCTGGATTTACCCTGCAGAGATCTGAGGAGCAGTTAACCATAGTCCTCACAAATCCACTGGAGGTTAGAATTACAACACAAAGGAAGCAGAAGGAAACGGAAAATGCATGCATCTGGCAGAATTTCCTGCAGCACCGGAGCAATCCCAGAAGTGGAACGCGAAGGATATAAACTAGACAATCACAGACATTAAAACACAACAATAAACCCATTTGTGATTAAAAGCTGATGTCTGGCTTTCTTATGTGTATACCGCAGTTTAAATGTTAGACAAGAAACAGACAGGATTAATAAACTGTGGATTAATGTTCACCGGGGGCTTTGTTGTCAGGTGTCCCATTAACAATGAGTTCAGTTAGTTATTTTGATCTATTTTGTTGGGTTTGACTGAGTGTTCTCAGGTCTTGGGGTGAGAGGAGGGTCTCGATACAGATTCCTGAAGAACTTCCTTCAGCAACAAATATTATTTTCTTCTCCAAATACTCCAAACACTTCACTGCAGGTTAGCTTTGAACAATAATGATAAGAATAAGTACCCTACCTCCAAAATTATCTTCCCCTAGGAAAATGTATTATCTAACAAGTGATGAGTGCAAACTACTTCCTGTAGTCTGTACTATAGTGTTGTTTGGTTCTATGGAGAGTGAATCTGGTTCTATTTGGACTGGTTTTGGAAATTACGGCAGATATCCATTTATATCTTCATCTATAAACTCTATTGTTATCCAAATATTCATAAACATAATAAACCAGAAGGAGAGGAGGAATGAGAAACGAGAGGTAGGAGAACTTTTTAACCGCAGAGGTCAAATATAAGTGATCATTTGTTTACAATAGTCGGATTTGCAGTTTCAAATATTGTAGCTATATATCGTATCTATTAGTCAACAAAAGTTGCTGTGTTGGTTATGGGGTTATATCCACAGTTTTATAGGTTTTTTAGCACTAAGAAACCGCACAGTATTTTCTTTGTGTTCGTCAAATTAAGCTGCACGTGCTCACCTGCAGAATGTAGTTTCCTGGTCTGACGTCTGTGATGTCGATCCACTGGCAGTCAATGTCGTGACGGTACAAATCCCAGCAGCCCACAGTGATGCCCTGATCGCCAAAGTTGGCGCACTCGTACCGCTTAGAAACTCCTGAGTGTCAAAAAGATTAATTTACTTTAAGATACATTAGTGGATCCATAAAAACAGACTTAATAAGAATATTTACATATGAAGTAATCCTTAGAAATGAACCTTTGATTCAATTATATTTACTTTAATTAGGGTATTTATAAAAGGGTCGTTGTGTTCTAAACATGTAATTTGATTTACTCACAAGTTGCCCACATACACGCCCTCAAAACCTTAAAGATGGCAGAAAATCCAACCTGTATCTATGTCATTATTATCACTTAAATAAGTGGGACAGCTCAGACAGAGTCCTGAAGTGGGACGTACTGTGGTCACCCAAACCTTCTGGTTCTCTCAGCAAATGAAAACAGACCCTGTGACTCTAATCTGAAGCATCAGACCCACCCTCTTGACAATCTGAGTCCTCCAGACAGAAGCTGGCTTTGTGTCCCTCGGCCACTTTGGTACCGTTGGCGTTCATCAGATCATAGTGGGTGAAAATATTCATGCTGTGGTAGTGGCTGTATAATACAGAGAAAATGTTGTTATAAATTAAAAAATGATCCATTGGTATCTCCTTTGATAACTGACAACACAAAACAAGCACTTTTTATTCCACACCATTTAAAACCAATGTGTTTTAAAAAAAGACACTTAAAGGTCCCACGAAATTATGATTTCACTTTAGCTGTCTGATGTATTTCTGAATGAACATGGTGTTGGGTAGAGACCTGATTTTATAAAATCTCAAATGTTCTTCATGCCTTAGAGGGCAAGGTGTTTCAGTGAAAATAAGATGACTTTACAGTGTAGTATCTGACGATTTACACTTTGACTTAAGGTTTGCCATATAAGGGAATTCCTATGAACGTTACCCTACTGTTGCTGAAAGCAAGAGAGAAGGGTCTGATTTTCTTACAAAATCAGAGAATCAATTTCTACAATGATAGATAGTGGAACAATATACAAGGTAAAGGCACTAGTTAATTAATACTTCAGTACTTTTATACTGTGATCCTATTACTGGATGATGGTTTTAATCAGAATCAGGTTGATTTCAAAGTAGGTTTTCACACAGAACGAATTTGGCTTTGGTGTTTTTGTGCAAGAGAAAATAAAGTAAAAAGTGCAAAGTCAGGAAACAAATGTAGAATGGAAGAATTTACAATACAAATCTAAAAAAAAGAAGAAAAGAATATGTAATATTTTTGTTTTAAAATAAAGATATGTGGATATAATGTAGCATCTTGGACTAAAACACTTCAGTGAGCTCTGAATCTCTGCTGCTGGCATTTGAATCTCACACATTCTGTAAACGCAGTTTCATTTCAAGCCAGCAAAGCTGTTGCATGAACAGAATTTCTCCTCTACTGTTATCACGCTGTGTTGTCCAAGAGGCTACAGAAGGATACACTTGGCACTCTTTCTCCCACTAGTCTTTCGTTTGTCTGAAATAAATGAACATCTACAGAACACAAATGT
The DNA here is from genome assembly GCF_031162955.1 of Sander vitreus. Taxonomy (NCBI): domain Eukaryota; kingdom Metazoa; phylum Chordata; class Actinopteri; order Perciformes; family Percidae; genus Sander; species Sander vitreus. Next base: position 5,138,896 of record NC_135874.1, on the reverse strand, counting down.
AGGGGGAGTTTTGGGGCCACGTTTAGGACTGAAATATGATATTAGACTAAAGATTTATGACTAAATAATGTTACTGCATTGGCATAAATTTAATAAAGAACCAATGAGATTGTATCACTGTATCATTTAAACCCCAGTCTACTGTTATTAAGATGAGGCAGTTCATCTGAACAGCCGTCCTCCAGAAACTATGTTAATGAAGATAATAGTACCCATGGCAGGCATGCCAGATCCAGGAGTGCCGCCCAGCCTTCGGCTTGAAGTCAGCCCGGCCGATGTTGTGGATCTGGGAGGAGAAGCGCAGCAGGCGTCGGTGTCCGTAGGGCCAGTTGGCCTTGGCTGCAGACTTTGACAGGCAGTCCTCCTCGGCAGCACAGTAGAGCATGTGCAGAGGACGATCCTCGATGTAAACTGTCTGCTGGACCAGAGGGGCGTTCAGGACCAGGTCAGAGGCCGCTGCGTACACAGGTAGTAGTAGGATTTGGCTTGAGTTACGTTCCTCATATTATAATGCAGTGGTGAAATGTAACTAAGTACATTTACTCAAGTACGTACATCTATGCTACTTGTACAGATCAGTATTTCTTTTTTTATACTTCATTGATCCCCAGGGGAGAAATTACAATGTTTTCACTCTGTTGTTAGAACACACATGCCTGAAATACACACACATGCTCAGTACCTATACATGCACAATTGGAGAGATGTCAGAGTGAGGGCACTGCAACTGCTGGACAGGCACCCCAAGCAATTGAGGGTTCGGTGCCTTGCTCAAGAGCTCCCCACGGACTGAGCTACTGCCACCCCTGCCTTTTCACTATCATCACAATATTGCTTTGACTAGTGATTATTACTTCACAAGAGGAGCAACATTTTTAATTGATGATGTGATGACAATGTTGACTAAAAACATTAGAATATGACTTATTCAATTCTTCTTACATTACCACATTATCAGAAAACAAATGGCAGGAAGCTCAGCAGAGGAAATTTAAAGACAGAGCTCCCCTCTAAAATAGGAAGTTGTAAAAACAAGGAAAAAGATGTTGGATCTTGTTTTTTTTTCTGTTCTCTTTTGTGATTCTTTATGCCTTTGGAGTTTCAACAGGTCAATACAAGATGTGTATGAAGATTGTCAGTCAACAGAGTAGTTTCCACTTGTTTCTGTCACTCACTGTCAGAGCAGATGACTCCTGCTGCAAACTTTGCTGCCGCTTTCTGGCAGCTGACAGTTTTGTGATGCTGGCACTGACTCAGGGACATCTCGTTTCCTGTGCACTTCACGCCGCTCATGATCATATCTGTCACATTACTGCTGTCCCAGTACCACGTTTCCTTAGATGGGGGGGGTTAGACAAACAGACAAACATGCAAACAGAAAACAAACAAAAAAGTGCGTCGATCAGGAAAGAATCATTCACAAACAGAGCTGCGGAGAGTTCTGAAAAACAGATGTTCGTGACTCATTTTATTTGGCTACTGGCTGAGGACAGTGTGATGCTGAGTTTATGATCACTGGAGGACAATAACATTTTGCAGATACTGAGTGATTCAATAATCATATTACTAAGGTTTCTCAATTCCACACCACTATAAATGTAATTATAGACTGATTATAAATGCTGCAGCTAAATACATTTTCACATACTAGTGTTTTGTATCATGCTGCTTTGGTATGCAGCTTACAAATTCAGAGTTTGTGTCTACAGTGCTAAATATCCTTGTTGGATGATAGTGCAGCGTTAACTATACTTTAAAAGCTCTTACTACTCTTTAAAGGAAAATGATCATAATTTGTGATGTTCCCTGTGTTCCAGGTGTAATATTGTCATGATGATTTGTAGTTTTGTAAGTTTTTGTGTGCCCACTTATCCTCAGCCTACCTCATTTACTTCTTCTTCAACCAATGATTTACTACATTTGCAAGAAGCCACAGTCTTTACCCTGCTAACTGTGGTATGTTTGACTCTTAAACGATGGATTTTTCTGTCGAACTGACACCAAAACTTGATATTTATTGCTGATATTTAAAGGTGCACTCCCTAGTTTTCAGTACAACCAAATCCCTAATTTCCTCCCAGTTTACTGCTTTGAAACTGAACACGGTTCACAGCTGAGTTTTCGAGGCTTCAACAATGAGCTGGGATTCAAAATAAATAAACAATAGTTTATGTAGATTTATTTTTAAAGTAAATTTCATAGCCATGATTGCGATATGTATGAAGATCTTGAATTGATTTGCTATCTTTAAGTATCTTTCAATCAATTACATGTGTTCATCTGTACTCCTTTTAATTACCCAGTTTATTTGAATTTTAACAGTCATATACTTCAATATTTATTTTAAGGCTTTGCTTCTCTGTAGCCTGACTCTCTACAGGAAAATGTAAAAAAACATTTTTTTTTAGGATTTAGATTGTTTAATGTGTAACTGTAAAGTTAAACCCATTAAACCCATAATATCAAAACTAGCCTTATTTCTTACTTCAAATTGCTCCTGCTACTAATGTTTACTTTTGTCATTATCATTAAGAGTCATGACAATGATTCCGTCATCCTATTGTTTTTGTTTACTTTCTGCATATTGTGTATATTTTGTTCATGATGCATCTCGAGAGGTTCATCCTGTAAACAATACATTTGTTCAACATCTCATTATGGAACAAATGTCTTCATTCTTTGGTTCTACTTACAGTGATGGCATGCATGGAGTAGCCAAGCCCTAGCTGCCTGCAAACCACCATGGCTTCCCTTGTGGTCCAGCCTGTACTGCACACTGTGCCCCACTTGGAGCCAACCTGAACCTCCACCCGGCCCTCATAACTGCTCCGGCCGCCCACTATCCGGATCTGCAGAAATGCCCTGCTTGGAGTCAGTGAAGGTACATACTTCCTGTCCTTTGAACTGTCTGGGCTGAAACTAAACTTGTTCTTTGGCAGTGGAGACTGTGTTGTTGAAGCAGCAGTTTTGGTTAGTCTTTTCTAGGCGTGGAGAGCGTCAACGTGGTTTCCAGATGAGGTCACCACTTGGCTTTAGTGGTGAATGGCTTTTGAGTTTGATTAGAAACTTCATGTGAGTCTGTTTTGGTCTGCCCACACAGCAAAGACCAAAACGGTATTGTGTTCTTCCATGTAGGAAAAGAAACATCTACTCCATATGAAACTTATAACATTTCAGACATTAATACATGCATGTTCAAGTATATTCCACAAATATATACACCAAAATGTAGTATGAGAGTTGTGTTTTAGGAAGATATCTGAATGTGTTACCAGTTCTAATAACAAGTACTAGTATGTTGCACATATTAGATAATATGTGACTGAACCTAAATATTGAATATATTTGAACATACATAGAATTAACTGTATTGTTGTAATGAAATGATAGAAATTAGATTATCTGGGTGTTCATGACAGTATATTATATTTGCATATGTCAAATATACCAAAAGGCAGCTCTGCTCTGCTGCAGAAAGTTGGTCAGTCAGTGTTGTTAATAACCTACTTGCAGGCCCTGGTTAGCGTAGCCCAAGTCTAGCTGCCTGCAGGCCACCATGGCCTCCTTGGTGCTCCAGCTCTCTCCACAGACCAGACCCCAGCTCTGAGTCCCGTTAGAGTCAGAGCTCAGCAGCTCCACACGGCCCTCGTAACGGGTCCGTCCTCCTGTGAGTCGGATCTGTGTTGGGCCAAGGGGTTAGAGACCACAGAGCAGAGCATAGATACACAAGGGCTGGGCTGGATAGGAATCTACTTTAATCGGTTAGCTGTTCTGTTGGTGTAGAATCTTAAAGGTGAAATGGTTTACATTTACTGTATGTAACTCAAATTGAAAACTATCGATAACATGAAAGTGTATCCTTGCTGAGTTTTTATCCTACTTAGTCCGGCCTCTATGTGTATCTACAGGAAACATGGAAGAATATGATCTGGTAAATTACAAACTGCACAACCAGATATACTCGATGTTAAGAGGAAATCACTGTTGTCACAAAATAACTTTTTTTTTGTAACTTATTTTTCAAACAATACATTTGTTCTCTAGAATTGGTATAACACAATTAAAAATAATTCTGAACAAACATGATATGACTGTTTTTTGTGACAGCAGTGAAGAAGTATTAGTCGAGAGTTAAACTGTGAGATTTCTGAGTATCAGCTCTAAATCTCACGTTAGGGCAAACTGAAAAGACTTTCAGAGCAGCAAAGAACTAAATTAATGGATAATACAATAAACACACTATTAAATGAGACATTATTCAACTTTCCTGTGCTACATTCATCAAAACAGAAGAAAGTCTGATGCAGCTAACCAATTTTCACTAATAATCCATATACTTTCATGTGCTATCTGATGCAATAAATAGTATAACAATAATATAAACAATTCAATCAACTTTTCTCCACGTTAACAGAACAATTTTAAGATGAAACATTGTAGTAAGGAGGTTCAGCTCTGACCGAGTTCTCAAATCCCATGTAGGGCAGGTTGCAGCGAACAGCAGCGTCCTCCGAGTGTTGACAGTCCTCTGATGTGATGTTTTTGAACGGGCAGTTCCAGATGGACTTCTCCTGGCCGAGGCACTTCACCTCGTTCATGTAGATCGGACCCATTCCTGGACAGGCAGGCAGACAGACAGACAGACAGACAGACAGACAGTCACATAGACATATATACAGTCGCATAGACAGACAGCATCTTCAAATTTAAAGAAGGTAGACTTGTTAATGGAATAATTGGAAGTTCGGCCAGAACCTGATGAGTCCCGAGGCAAAGTGATGGGTTTAGGTCCATTTTTTTTCCACTTCTATATTTACAGTTATACATTTAGAGCTTCTCAAAAATAACTTTCAGATATCAGATATGTGGAAACATATAATCTATTGTTATCAGATGGCTATTCATCAAATTACAGAAGGTCATCCAGGTCATTTTAAAATATTTTAACAGCAACTAAAGGTTATAAATATATATGGAAAAAAAAGTGTTTTACCGAGGTACAGGCTCTTTTTGTGTTGCAACCACTGCAGCAATTAATGAGCCTGAACCCGTTTAATGAGATTAGAACAATCTAGGTCAGTTAATGCCTGTTTTTTGGACCCTTTCAAATCTCTGGTTTCAAGTCTCTGATTTATTGAGAAAATCTGGGTTCGTAAAAACGAATGAACAACCACTGCTGACATTCTTCCTGAGAAAGGGACCAATCAAAGAAACAGTGATGTCTTTTTTTTTTTCCTTAGATTTTCTGTTAAGGAACTTTCAACAACTTTCTCTTCTTTGTTGTTAGTTAATAGCCATGGTATCGGTTTCTCATCATGGTGTCAACCATGTTCTACTTAATTCCAATTTTACTAATGTAACTAAAACACATGCATCCTTTTTCTTGAAGCTGATGGACAAATGATGTTAATGTAAAAGATTTAATGAACTGGATGCAGGTTGAATTACTGTTTCATTAAACTACAGAGACTCAAAACAAAATTTAAATTTTACAGGATACTTTTCTTTCTTTTTTAAGATTATTTTTTGGGCATTTTAGGCTTTTATTTAAGAGGACAGGGGCCGCTGCGGCAAGGACCGAGCCTCTGCACATGGGGCGCACGCCCAACCAGGGAAGGCCGGTACTTTTTATCATAACAGTTGACCATACAAAGGCACACAGAGGCACATCTATATGCCCAGGATGTACAGTATATTTGCTGTAGAATTTAGCTGTGATATTATTTCAGAATTCCATTGCTCTAATTGGAAATTTTAACATCTTTCCACACAGAACTGGCAGTCCAGAGTGATATATGCCTCATATTATATATATATATATATATATATATATATATGTAGATCTGTTTTAAACCCGAGGCATGTTTGCTGAGCATGCATGTTCTCTGTCAGCAACGCCCTGGTTTACGTTCACCCTCTAAACTCTCACTCCATCACTACGAAGTCACAGCACCATGAGGTGATTGTATTATGAAATTTCTGTGAAAGGAATTCCTTCAGCAGTGACGTTTAGGAATGTTTCTTGGATTAATTCAGCCAGGTGGTGGTCTGACATCCATCTGAGCACTGAGCGGGTTATGCCGCTGCCTCAAAGACCAAGTTCCTCTGTGGTAGAAATCATAATGCACACACACGATGGCAGACATCCCCACCCAGCGTTTCTGAGAACTGCCCTTCAAAAGACTGCTTGTTTCTTCTTTGATGGAATCTTGGAGCAGTTTACCGAAAAACTACACACACCTCCATGTTCTCATGGGAAACACACACACTAGGATGAATATTTTAGCTGGCTCTTTCATTCTAAGTGACATGGCAGCACTGGCACAACACTTACGTTTTTTTTTGGTTACAGAATAATTATTCACAGCAATGTTTCACTTTCTGTGACCTTCCTCGTGCTGTAAATTTTGATTTTACAGTATCATTTACACAATTCCGTAAGTTTATTAACTGTACTTTTGAACACTTGGTATTGAAATAGTTTGATATATAATATGTCAGTTCCAATCATCTAGTGTTTTCAGTAAAATGACCAGAAAAAGTCATTTGTGCCAGGTGGTCAGACACAAGTTGGATTTATAAAATTGACTGCCTAATTTTCACATGAAATGGTCCATATCCTTGCTGGAATAACAGATGGTTTTCTGTTCTAAAAATGCCTCGCAGAGACTTAAGAAAAAGCTTTTTAATGAATGAGGAACAGTATGGGAGAATTCATGTCAGGAATGTAGTGGGGGGGGGGAATGCCTTGCATTTGTGAAAAAGACAAATTTATAAATGGCAATGATACACTAAAATGTGTCTATTATTGTAGTAAGCTGGTCAGAAAATAATCAGCATATTTGTTTGCCATGGTGGGCGTCTTTCTTTCATGTCTTTTTGTCTTTGTTACTTTTCTTTCTACATGCACAGCATTCCTTTACTTATTAAAATAAAGATCCAAATGAGTAATCCGTGTAGGAATGTGCCCTCCATGTTGAGGGCAGATTATCAGAGATGACCTGAGAGATAAAACAGGCTGCAGATAGACAGCTGATGACTGACATCCTGTCTGAAGACAGTTCTAAACACATCCTGCCTCAGCTGACGTGTTTACTAGGGGTGTGCAAAAAAATCGATTCACATACGTATCGCGATTCAAGCTCTATCGATTCATAGAATTCCAAAAATCGATTCATATACGTATATATATTATTTTTTTAATTTATTGTAGGTCTACTGCAATCACATGGGAAAAGTAACTACATTTACATACTGTGAATCGTTTCCTAAAAATCGATATTGAATCGAATCGTGACATTTTCTGAATCGTGCACCCCTAGTGTTTACAGAGATTTAATGCAAAGCCCAGAATTACCCTAGAGTATCAGCATTATTATTACACAAGTAAAAATGTAATATTTTAAACACATATTTTACTTTATATTCTACAATTATGTCTTTTTTATTTGTATTGAGGTGTTTAAAATCTAATTAGGGCTCACAGGCTTTAGATTTTACTCTTTCTACAGAAAAAGCTGACGTAAACCTCTGTGGGTGGAGCCAAAAATCTGTTTTTTCCTAACCTTGTCCCATGCGGGCTCCCGTGAGAGCCTCCTTGGCGCTGCCGAAGCCGAGCTCCCTGCAGACGACGCTGGCTGACTGCAGGTTCCAGCGGTCGTCACACACGGTTCCCCACTCGTTGTCTTTCAGCACCTCTACCCGGCCCTCGCCCAACCTGGCACCTCCCTTCAGCCGCACGGTGCTCTAGAAAACCAGCAGACGGGTGAAACATTTTAATCTACGTTTGGCAGGTCAGTCTTCTGAGCAGCCTGGCAGACAGTCTATCTACAGTAATTTAGCCAGGCTATTAGATGGCTTAATATTAATAAGTTTTGATAAGTGTGCAAGTTTAAGACTACTTTACTGAAATCTTTGGTTTCTTTTTCAAGCCATTGTTTTGCATAAACAACGGCCCCGGCATGCAGCTGACGACGGCCGCCATGCCGCCCTCGCAGGTGAATGTGACGTTCCGCTTGCTGTACTCCAGAGGGCAGGCTGCCAGGTGGATCTCTGTGCCCGTACACTCCACAGAGTGGAGGTGGAAGTGGTTCTTCTGACGGTCCAAATACAACCTGGAGGGAGCAGAGACGAGTGATGACGGAAACATTATCTGTTTCCCAAATCCATGCTAATTCTATACATTATGTAGTAATGGTATACTGTTTAAACAGTAGCATACCAAAAACTTCAATATACTTTACCATTTTATACTAATGGTGGAAAGCTACTGCCAATTAAACTTTTTGGGAGCCACAATACACAATTTATTATTAAAAAACATGTCCAGGTGTGAGTGGATTCTTTATACTCTTTGTGCATTGCATTGTGGGAAATGGTGTCCATCAGCACATTCAAAAATGCTCTCTGCTTTAACTTTAACTTTATTTAGTCTCTTTTCTAGTGTGAACACACTACAGACTCAAAACCTGCTTAGAATCAGTATATAGTATGGTTTGGGACACTGCAGTTAATTAAATGACTGAATGAATGCCTAAGATGTATTTACAATATAGTGACAATTAAAGATGCTAAGAATTAACAAAAAAAGACCAAACAAATGAATTACTCAAAATTAGGCAACATAATCCTTCTGATCTAGGAAAACTTATCTACGTTTGTTAATGAAACAAGCGCGTCCATCATCTCATGCTACAGTCAGAATAAATATCATTCAGGCTTGCACAAACTATCACAGATATTGTTTTAAATCACAAAAACACATTGGACAAAAGGAAATAACCCACAGTTGTTTGGTGCCTGGGATTGACTCTGGGTACCAACAGCCACATATTAAATGATTGACTGTATACATTTAACTTGCAAAACCATTAATTAGAGGCACCGTTTGACATTTTAGTTAATATGCTAAATTACTGTCTTGCCAAGAGTTAGAAAAGAAAATTGATTTACCATTTAGCGTATCTTAGCATGAAGACTCATGGTAAGAAGGTGAATATATGCATTTTTCCAAAATGTCTAAGCATTTCCTTAAGTTCTTTTATATCTGTCTTTGTGGTCAAAATCATTGGAATCATTTTCATAGAACAACCACATACATAAAGTTGTTTTAAAGACTATTCTGCACATACATCACGTTAGTACTTCGACTAAACATCTAAACAACTTTTGTTGGATTTAGCTATATACTTTTGTTCTGCCACAGGTGCAGGGCAAATGCTCATACTGGAGGGGATGGATGCAGCTTTGAGGATTAGCTTTTTCTGTTCTTGGGAACACACAAACAGTGTTTTTGGCAAATCTCCCTGACTTTCTTATCTGTTAACAAATAGCATTTGTTTGTAAGGCTTGTGGAGGCAACGTGTGTGGGTCTTTTAAAACAGCTTGAATTCACCCACTTAACTGTCTATCCTTAGATTACCTTTTGCCAGGGCTGCTCTGTTTAGACTTAGAGTTAGCTTTAGCTTTGGATGTCTGCCTGCAAGGTAAACACGGGTTAGACTGCACAGTTAGGAAAAGAAACAGGAGGTGACAAAGTGAAAAAAAACCATAGTAACAAAAGGTTACATGATGCACAATTATGTTAAAAACTGTAGTTACACTGTTCGAAAGGATGTGTCTCATTCAATGCGGTTGTTAAACACAGTCAAGACATAATATGTAATTCCCAGTATACTTTTATATAATGTTATATAGAAGACACACAGATATGTTGAAAGTGACACATCCTTTTTTAAATAAACACAAATGTGGACATTCATCGTTATTTTGACACGTTTCATCAGCACAGGCTCATACACAGCACATGGCCAAAAGTATTTGGACAATCTTTTCTACATACTCTTGTGTACTTTTGGTCGGGCTGTTTTTTCATAGTTTGGGGAGGGCATCTTAGTTCTAATTAAGGAAATCTTAATGCCATAGCTTGACAATGTATATTAAACAATAGTGGGCTCTTTCCTGTTTAAACATCACAATGCCTGTATGCACAAAGCCAGGTTCATAAGAAGATTATTTTCCTAGTTTGGTGTGGAAGAAGTCAACTGGCCTACACAGAGCCCTCAGCCCCCTTTTGGAGTGATCTGGAAGTGGAACAAATTGGTGTACTGTTTGGGTGCCCATATACCTTTGGCCACATAGTGTATGACATCTACAGCTTATCATTAGCATTTGTTAGTACAAACTATGCTACTGTGAGTTTTTTCTATTGCACCAATGTGAATCTCAAGTTACCACATTGATTTTGTTTGACGTACGGCATTGCTTTTAAATTACAGAGGTAGGGGTAATATTTAAAGCATGATATTACATGGTAATATCATAAACCACACACATGTCTATGTTAGTGAGTTCTTCAACTTTTTCAGTACAGGTCTTAGAATATAAGTGTAGTTTAGTCATTTAGAATCTGCAAATGATTATTATGTAATGGATAATGTAGAGGAGCAAACCCCTTAAGGCTGATTCAAGACCCTGCATCACCCTGTCTGGGTTCTGATACGCAGTAATGACTTATTTGCAGATTCTACCAGACACAGGTCTGTTCTTGTCATGTGGACTTAGGCCTCTGACTTTTTTAGTTTAAGAACCCAAGCTGAAAAGTGACTGACCTCCTGCAAAAAGCATGCCATAGTGGGGAATGGGATTTGAATCTGTTGCATTAAAGGACTAATCTGTGGGGAAATGAATCCCCCGTCACTGACATAGCCCAGATTGGCGACATCTGTCCAATCAAACATGGCCTCAAAAGGTCTAAATGGTAAAACACCCATTTAACTTTATTTTAAGAGCAAAGAAGAATAATCCTTGTACATTTACTGAGTTTAATACCAATTCTAATATGAGGTCTTTACAATCTGTGCCATGCCAGTGAAAATGTGAAAGGAAGACACAAAACAGAAATGAGAAAAACTAAACCTCCACACAAGACAACGATGAGTTTTAGCAGGGTAAAATAAAAATCTACAACCCATTCACATGCTGCACATCATAATAATATGATATTAGAAAGAGGACAACTAGCTAGAAAAACAGGAGCTAAATGGTTAATGTCTACTACCAACAGGAAACCCACTGTCAAAACTACAGTGCAGACGGAGGTGGACGGTGGGTTTTCCCGGTGACAGTGTACCTTCCACCTGCTGAAACATTAACCTTTGGCCTGGAGACCTTCTCTGCTGCTCGCTTTTTCAGACGTCTGCAACAGTGAGACAGCCAGATTCCATCACATACAGGAGAGAGACGGCATGCAAACACACACATATACACACAGGCTGTATATATATCCACACGCACACTGTCTCTGGGCTGCACACACACATTTCTTTCAGGTAAAAGTACTGGGGGGTCAGCGGCGAATAACATTTTCGACATTCCACAAGTCTGCAGTATATTATGTTACAGATTTCAGGTCACCAAGGTATGATCACCATTACAGAGCTATTCCAACTATTTAGAATTCAGGACTGTGGCCAATTGAGTCTCTTTCAGCAGCTACAACACCTCATTAATACATACAGGGATTTCATCATAGATTAGAACTGATAAAAGCTACCTACAGGCCCAGACTTCAGATGTACAGTATGTGCAGAATTTGTATTTTCTTGTTGGCATTTCCACCTTTAATGGACAGGACAGCTAGGTGAGAAAGGGGGGGGGAAGACATGTAGGAAATCGTCACAGGTCGGAGTCGAACCCTGGACTTCTGCATCAAGGTGTAAACCTCTATTTATATGTGCACCTGCACTACCAACTGAACCTGTCCACTCTTGTCCAGAATTTTAACTTGCTGTGAATGTTCTGAATCCACAGAAAATCATTTCAGTCTGATAAATTAAAATCAGTAAGCCTGAAGAGTTCAGTCAATTACAAAAATATCCCAAATATAATATTTCCTCAAATTCTGGAATATGTACCAAAAAATAAATAAATAAAAAACCCTGCCTCAAATAACAGCTTTTAACAAATGATTTAATTGGGCTAAGTTTCAGTGTGTCCTGTAATGGTTTTAAAAGCTCTTCCACCCTGACAGCCATACATATTTGACTACTGTACTGTCACAAAATCATCAATATGCAAATAGTCACAGTATGTGCCTGTTTGCATGTATCTGCCTTCAAAACACCTAAACTCTATATGAAGTAGGTACATTTTAATTAAAATAACTAATTCAAACTAAACCTGGATTGGAATTATCAAGACAACTGTGAAAAGCTGATTGTCCATCTTCAGCCCCGCCTACACTCATACGATATAACCAAAAAGTCTAAAAAAAGGACAGAGACAACACAGAACAATTTGACCGTTGCTCAATGCAGGTTGGCTTCTCTCCAGTCGTTGTTGTCTGTGCATTATGTGACCTCCCTGCCCTCTGCCTTCACACACGCTTGAGAGAAAACACACATTTCCCCTCGTACTACTGTGAACTATCTGCAGAGGATGAATAAAATGGCTCCAACTGGAGCGTGGCCAGGAATGTGTGCAGTCATACTGGAAGGACAAACTGGGAGAGAAAAAAGTCCACCAAAGTAATCACTGGTCTGTTCAATCTGGAGACCATATAGTTTTATTGTGTTATTAAACAGTGTAAATAGGTCTTAAGTGTAATTGGTAGGGCCATACGGAATCTGCAGACGCAGAATTCCGCAGATTTAAAACGAGTTAAAAGAAATAAAAATACAATTTAGACACATTTATTTTACACATCTCCACCCCAAGCAGAAAATCAGTCCTCTAAGTTTTGCAGATTTTCATTCTGGATCACGGCTGAAAACTGTAAAATAAACTCAGCAGATTCCGTTTGTCTCTGGTAATTGGACCATTAATCTGTTAATTATGTCCAATTGTCGTAAGTTGTGGATATTTTTCACTATTTTCTGACATTTTATAGCCCAAACAATTAATTGATTAATTGAGAAAATAATAACTCAATTAAAAATGTGAAAAATGTGAAAAATGCCAATCACAAGAACTAAAAACCCAAGGTGATGTCTTCAAATGTCTTATATTTTATGTCCAACCGACCAAAACTCAAAAATACCCAATTTAAAATACTTCACATTTGAGCTTGACATTTTTGGCTAGTTAAACAAATCGAATGACAAGACAATAATCTAGTTTGTTGCCTGTTCTGAAAGATCTGTGCCAAACAAAGCCCTGCAGATGTAAAAACACAAAAACAATTTGGTTTGTACTTTTCCATCTCTGCAGGCAGTTAATAATCACTCCTCAACTTCCTCTGCAAAGTAATTAACAGAGACCGAGAACATGAAATATGTGACCCGACTGGGATCTATCCAAAGGAAAAACAAAAACATCCTCGGAAGGAAGAGATAACAAACAAAACAGAACAATCAGAGGCTCATGTGCTTTGCTGTAGAGCTGCAGTTCTGGCAGATGGTAGATAAAGTCTATACCGAGTGCCTCTCATATCCACAGTTACCGGCAAGTCCTAAAATGTCCACTCTTTGATCAATTTCCCTGAGGGGATCAATAAAGTATTCTAATTCTGATTTACCAAACAAATTCACAACACACACAAGCTATCTCAAGACACTTTACAGATAGAGTAGGTCCACGCTCTATAATTTACAAAGACCCAACAATTCCAGTAATTCCCCCAAAAGCAAGCATTTAGTGCGACAGTGGCGAGGAAAAACTCCCAAAGACTAAGATACTACTTGCGGTTTAGTGTTGGTTTGCTTCTCAGACTAAAACCACGGAAATGTCAAATATACTGCAGCAAACATTCTGAGGGATGGAGAAGGTTACAGACACTTTGCTAAGTGGCCTAATTCCCACTGTTCGTACTGGGAAAGAATCTGCATCTTTCTCCATCTCCATCTTTAATGGCTGAAGTCGATTAATCCACTTACTTGTAGAAGTTCTTGTTGACCTTCCTCTCATGTGGGAATCCCAGCATGCCGCAGACCACATGTGTGTTTTTGATTGTCCATCCCAGGTCGCAGATCTGCGCCCAGCCGTCTTTGTATTTCACCTCCACCACACCCTCCGTGACGGGCAGCTTCTTTCTGGACATGGCCACCACGGACCGGAGCCGCACCTCCTCTATCCTGTTCTCATCTACCTGAGTCTATTCAGAGAAAATCAGGGCTGACTGTTTGTTTTTCAATTCAAATAATTCCAGATTTAAATTTGACTTAAATTTGACTGAAAACATACTTTTTACACAACACAGATGTAGTCAAGAAAACACCTTGATGCCATTACTCGTCTACACTTAAATCTTTATATAAATCTTCATATATTAAACAGTAAATATATATATATATCATATCATATATATTTATCATACTGATACATCCAGGCACACAGACATATGCAGGTCTCTTTAAGACAGTTGAATGCGAGGAACAGACTAAACAGTGAATCACAGCTATTACAAACAGTAATTTAAGGTCTCAACACCACATAAGTGGTAAACGTGACTATCTCTGATTGCCAGCTTTGCAATGAGTCACTTCCGTTGTGGTTTATTTGGGGGAAAAAAACTGGGTTTGTGGTCACAGATTGGAGTCTGGACACCACATATGACTGAGCCTGACTCAGGCAGAAACAGGCAGAGAGAGGGGAGTAGTTATGCATCCAAAGGTCCACCCACTCACTCTTATGAAACTTTTTTTTTTTCATAAGATCCTTCTATGAAACAGAAAGAACTCATCCAGTCTTTCAAGCCGTTTACAGTGGTCTGTGGAGACGAGTCCCCGGTCTAACCTTGTTCACCTCGGACCAGTCATTTATCCAAACAGACATCAAAGAGGACAAATGGAAAAGTGATGACCACCTGGAAATCCCACCCAACAGCTTTTAGTTCCGTTTCCCTCAGTTTTTAATATTTATTTAACCAGGGAGGGTTTACTGAGCACATTGAGTCTTTTAGAAACACTGTGCTTCACATTCATTCAGCCATCATTCTCACCTGAGAGGACATGGATACAAACACGCGCTAGAATAAATTCACTGGAGGTGGTGGGAGTGAAGTGCCTCCTCATTCAAGGGCACAAAATTCAATATCATTTACTGTTAATAGACTATCATTCCCACTTAGGAAGGTTTGTCAGGACATATATGCAGAACAACTTACTGCTCAGTATTCATGATTAGGACAAAAGTACGCAATTGTTGTGCACAATGCTTTTTTTGCTCCCGACTAATATCATGTACCGTAGTCTGATCCCAGCATAAGTTAAGTATCTCTCGGTTTACACCATAGTTTTGTTTTTCACAAATCTTTGGTTATTATTTTCAGACATTGCACATATTCCTCGTACAGTACTGTGAACAACTGCACATTCTTGTACATTTCTATTTTATATTTATAATTCTTGACTTTTGCAGTATTTGTGTTTTTCCGTTTCTCTTACTATGTGTATGGTGACCATTATGTATGAAAATACCAAGGCAAATTCCTTGTATGTGAAAAGCTATTTGGCAATAAACCAAATCATTTCTGATTCTGATAGGATGAGTTATCAGTTCTTTGAAATGCCATTTAAACCATTCAGACCATTTTGTGTGCTTTGCTGATATTTGGAGCTTCATGCATACGAGTTCAATTGCTGTTTTTATGTTTACTGATAAAACACAGACCGATCTGAAGAGTGGACAGAGCAGTGTCAGTAAACTGTACTTGCTTGTCTACCAAAGGCATGTCACACAGCTGTTTATCTACATACAATTGGAGAATGATATACAGAAATGATCTGGATGGATATATTATCTGGATGGGTGATTTAATCCTTCACGATTTGCCCGTATTACTAAACCCTGACTGAGAGTGGCTGCTGAAGGAGGGGAAAACATCACAACACAGGATTTCACATCTGAACCAGTGACCTGAGGTCATGAAGAAGCTGATGCTGCCCTCCGTTATGGAAGGTATGTCAGGTTTACTGAGGAAGCTCTCCACACACTACATCACCTCAGGACAATATATTTACTTCGAGAGGCTGCTGCTTTTAACAGGCTCAGACACAGAGCAGAGCTAATCAACACCATATGTATGCAGCTACAGTTGGGAGTAGCACTGAGGCGTTGAATGTTTTCTTAAATCTTAAACTGTACAGGCTGTGGAACAGTAGCGCTGTTAATACAAAAGCCAAGTTTAAGGGCTTATAACAGCTTCTTAATGAACATCATTTTTACTGCAATACAATTAAATAAAAATGAAAACCTCTTTAAATGTAATTTATCAACTTACGTCAATAACATTTGAGTCCACAAAGCCAGGAATCCTCTCGTCTTTGCACACAACTCCGGCATCCTCATCGTGAGTGCAGTCACTGTTGCCCCAGCCGCGAGACTTGCAGAATTCAATGCTCTTCTCACCTCCGCTACACAGCACGTTGTCCAGCCAGATTTTCCCTGGACAGGCAGCAGACTGTCAGTGTGGCTCCGGCACACTCCCAGGCCTGCGGAATGTAATCAGCCCAGGCCTGGAAGTGACACTTGGTTGCTTATAACACTGGTGCTCTGGGAACTTATGGCAGCAAGCTCTCCACAGTTGCACTTATTCTAGACAAGAGGCTGGATACGAGAATCAGCTAGATGCCTAAAATGTAAATGTAGTCAAATATGTTTAAAAGTACTCCTTATGAACCTGAGGCTTTCAATTTTTACAAAATTAAAGTATGATTTCTTTGTTTTAACCTACCCGGATAACAGGATTTTTGGGGATTGCCACCTACAACTGCCAAAGTCTAGACTGTTTAAATATAACACACACAATTCTATGATTGGAATATTTGAATATCCTGTGTGTATATCAATATGTCATTTTAAACACCATTAATACCCGTATAGGAGAGTACACAGCGTATTAAACCAGAAACTGAATCTCAGGAAGTGGCTGATGTCACTCTTACCTTGGCCCTTGCCATATTTGGCGCTGTGGGTCCATCCTGTGGCTGAGACGAAGCCCAGTTGGCGACAGAGCACATTGGCGTTAGCTATTGAGAAGTCGTCATCACAGATGGTTCCCCACTCTCCCTTGTAGAAAAGCTCTACCCGACCCTCGTTGTGTTTTCGGGGGTATCCGGACAGTCTGACCTTTAGCCGTTCCGTCTGGGGGGACAGGGACGGTGTGGCTGATGGCGTGGGTGCCCGTGTGGGCGTCCGAGTGGCTGCGTTTGAAGGTGTGGTCTGGGCCAAACAGCAAGGTAACCACAAGCTTAACAGAAGGCTGAATGCAAACTGTTGCCTGTGCCTTGACTTCTCCATTATTTCAGCTGCACATGAAGAAAAGAAAAAGGGAATGTCAAGACAAATCTATCATGTTTAAATGAGAAGACTGTTTCAGGTTTTCTATAAATCTAAATACTGAATATTGGGCCCATTCAGGTTTTCTGATTATCAGTTTAGGAGGTGAGCAACAAACAGCCAAGTCTGTTATGTATCTAAGGTTCTGCACATCAGAAAGTATCTTGTGGGCATGAGAAACTAATTCCGGAGCTGACAAACCAACATTAATATACCAGAACATATCATCAAACAACTAAAAGATAATAAGTTAAACAATTTCACCTTCAACTCTTTGTATGCTACATGAACACATATACAGTGCACATCAGAGTTTATTGAAATATGATTAAATGAATATGTGCTATGAGCACTAAAGGAATAGTTTGACATTTTGGGAATTACACTAATTCCGTTGCCTGCATAGTCTGACACACATTACTTTCCATAAAACCACAACATGTCATTTTTACGCTTCAGTTTTTGTATGAATCAGCAAATAATATAAAGTTTTATCAGTGAGCTTTAGGGGTACTGGTAGGAGAATTTTGTTTCCCTTTGTTTTCAGTCTTAAGGCAGATTTATGGTTCTGGGGAGGCTCCACACAGAGCTTTCGCCGTAGCCTATGTAAGTGGCCTGAAGTTTATACTTGTGCGCTGGTGTCTGCGTCAATCTCTTTAAGAAAATAGTAGGGCCGTCGTGTGTGTGCGTGAGGAGTGTGTGGTAGAGCGAGTGACAGAGTGACGGTAATTAGCATCGGAGCGAGTACCGACGCTGGAGGCATAGACGGACAAAGTGTCTCCCCTGTGCTTTCTGACCACGGTCGGAGCTCTGTAACAGGAAAAGTTAACCCTCTCCTTGATTTCATGTTGTTTACGGAGAAGGAGAACCAGGAAATGAGAAGGGGGAAATGTGATGCTACCAAGCCACGGCCAAACGGACCAATCACAGTTGTTGCCGTCTGCGTCGCTGCGACGTGTAGTTGCATGCAGAAGCATAATTGGCCTTAAGAGAACAGCAGAGCCGGCATGTGTGTATGCGTGAGGAGTGTGTGGTAGAGCGAGTAAGGAGTGACAGTAATCAGCTTCGGAGTGAGTACCGACTCCAGAGGCACAGGGGGGAAACAAAGTGTCTCCCCTGTGTTTTCTGACCACTGTGGGAAAGCAGTAGCAGGAAAAGTTAACCCTCTCCTTGATTTAATGTTGTTTATTGAGAAGGAGAACCCAGAAATGAGTAATGGGAAATGCAATGCTACCAAGCCACGGCCAAACGGACCAATCACAGTTGTTGCAGTCTGTGTCGCCGCGACGTGTAGTTACATTTTTTGAGAGGCGCTCGTCAGGCTACAGCGTAGGGTCCGTATGGGGTCCGTATCTCCACGTACCTACGTACGTACCCACGGCGTCGATTTTATGCCTTTAAGCTAACCGGCTGCTGGCTCCAGCTTCATATGCACACAGGCATGAGAGTGATTCTCAATAAACTCTCAGAAAGAAAGTGTATTTTCCAAAATGTCAAACTATTCCTTTACACAGTCGTAGACATGGATTAGATCTAAACATTTCTGAACAGGTGTGGAAAGTCACTATTTTTGTGTGTTGAGTGTCTAAATGCCCCTTTTGTAAATGTATTTCCAACCAGTAGAAGTCTGTTCCATTTTGGGACACTTAAGTACCATTTTGTGCTATAATCATATAAGGACGACTTTGAGTAGCCCAAGTTCTCATGTAGTTGCCTTCCAATGTCCCTCCGGTCTGCCCAAATATACTTTTGGAGGAACTCTGGTCAGCCCTTATGATACTCTGAATGCATTTTATAAATAGCTGTAGCTAAAACCAAGAGGGTTTACACAGAGGAGCTGAGATACGCTCAGCATATGGATTGATGTAAGCGTGTAAAATTGCTGCAGCAGTTTGATTCAAACCATCTGGTCAGTGTTTTCTTGAAAACTCAGATGTAGGGAAGAATAACAGGAACATTTAAAAAATGTGTTGGCTTCAATGGCCAAACGATCAGGCTGATAATCAGGCACAAAGGTTACATGAATGTTTATATTTATGAAATTGACAGCTGCACTTTCACAGTATGTTTGTCCCTTTTTGGAGCTTTTCTGTCTAGTGTTTTTTTCCCCACTCTTGTCTTGCTAATGTCCAGTTTTTATTGAGCAGACATCACTATCATTCAGGACATTTACCATAGGTTAACCATAGGTTAATATTTCTTCATATTTCTTGATACAACAAGCCAACTTTTCCCTACAAAATGTTCACTCTGCTCTCTTAAACCTTTCTGTACAACTGCTAACATAGGCCTGCTATTGATAATTGACAGCTACACTCCTTAGCTTTAAGCGAGTGTGGGGGGGTTGTTCCTACAGAGACACAAATACAGTAGTGTGATGTGTTTGTACAGAAACCACAAACTTTAGGTGTCCTTTCCAAAACATGTCTGAGACTGACTGCGTCGTCTGAGTCCAATTTCACAGTGTATGGAAGGACACACACATTCACACTAAGCTTTAGTCAGCAGAGGGCTTTTAAAGACATAGCCACTAAGTCTGAACTGAAAGCTATGTGGTGCCACATACATATTCTGTATCTTAAAGCTTTTTGACGGATTTCTGCCTTTTTGATGGTAGAGATCAGGAACAAACAGGGAGAATGAGGGACAAAATATACAAAGATACCCAGAATTGAACCAAACTCAACATAAAGGAATACTCCAACATTTTGGGAAATATTTACTGGGAGTTTGATGAGAATATGCATTGCTACCAGTGTTTGTGCTAGGCTAGGCTAAACACACCCTGTACCAATCGCTAGGCAACACACGGAGAGAAACTGATAAGGGAGCAAAAAGGTGTATTTCACATTATTCTGAAGTATTCTGTTGATATAGGTTTTTCATTTTCAGCCTCTTTAAAAAGGGAAAAACCTCCCCACAAACTCACAAAAAATAACAAGAAGAAACTTCCATCACTCATCCTTTAAAAATACATCAAATACATCACACGATGATGGGTGTTGATGTGTGATGGATAATTCATTTGAAGGCCCAAATCCAAACTAGACTTTGGGACATAATGACCAGGTTTTTCCAGCTGCTGCAATAGATTCTGGTTTAGAGTTTGTCCCTCCAAAAGCAGCGGCCGCATTAACACAACTCTTCAACAATCAAAGAGGAGGAACTTTGTTACTATGCAGGCAGTGAGAACGATTTCTCCGACAACTCAATCAGCAAATAGTTGAGGACGCAAACACATCTACAAGACATCTCAAAGAATGAGTAAGGAGGAAATATACAATCTTTGACCTTTTTTTTTTTTTAAATCAGCCATCTCTCATTCCGACTGGTGGCAACAAGTGCACGTCCCCTCTCTGTGGGTGTATAAATGGAATCCTGGGAAATGTAGGAAATTACTAAGTGAATGTTGTACCAGTTTAGCTTAACTAGTTGGACTATGATAATATTTTTTACCCTGTCTATTATAAACGTCATCCACTACAGTTTACAGACCGACTTCCTGCTATCCCTGCTTACACAGTGTTCCTGTGCAATGAGGGATTATTACCAAGCTGTCTGATCATCTGACCTCTTGTGTGACTTCATTGCAGCAACGTCACCATGTCATGATCTTAGCAATATTTTGTTAAGTACAATGTTATCATAACTGATAGAGGTGATAGCCAAAACTACAAAAAATAAGACCTAGGTTGAATGAACTGGAATGATCCTGTGAGGGAGATTGACACCCCTGCAACCACTCAGCGGAAAGGGAACCTTCGGCTAGGGTTGCACGATATTGACAAAATGTGATATTGCGATATTGATTATGAATATTGCGATATCAATATTAATTTTGATATTTTTTAAACATATGTAAAATTACAAAAGTTACGGGAAAATGCATCAAAATAGATTCATAAAAAATTAAACAAGTTTTCTTACAACACAGGTTTATTTCAACTGACAGTCATATTGGACTGGTACAACATGAATAAATAAATAAGGACCATGTCTACAGAACCGGACATGTTTACTGGTTGTACAGTATAAAATAAATAAATAAAGAGAACAGAACAACTTTTCTTTCGCTTCTCTGATTCGTTTTGTTGTCAGAATCAGAATCAGAAAGGGTTTTATTGCCAAGTAAGTTTTTTAACACATACAAGGAATTTGTTTTGGTGTTGTTGCACGTCACACATTCTTTAGATGGAGTATTAAACAATATAAGTATAGGTATAAACAATATAAGTATAAGTATATGTACACAGTATGTATTAAATTAAATTAAAAATAAAGATAGAAATAAAAAAATAAAATAAATAAAGAGCAAAGAGCATTACAGCAGAGAGAGAACAGTGGCATGAAGGTGGAGAGTCAGGGTGGTTTCCGGGCCTTGTTGATAAGGCTAGTGGCGGAGGGGAAAAAGCTGTTCATGTGACGTGAGGTTTTGGTCCTGATGAACCTCAGCCTCCTGCCAGAGGGGAGTGTCTCAAAGAGTTTGTGTCTAGGGTGGGAGGGGTCGGCCACAATCTTTCCAGCACGCTTCAGAGTCCTGGTGGCGTAAAGGTCCTGGAGCGGCGGCAGATTGCAGACAATCACCTTCTCTGCAGACCGAATGACACGCTGCAGTCTGCCCTTGTCCTTGGCAGTGGCAGCAGTGTACCAGATGGTGATGGAGGATGTGAGGATGGACTCGATGATGGCTGTGTAGAAGTGCACCATCATTGTCTTTGGCAGGTTGAATTTCTTCAGCTGCCGCAGGAAGTACATCCTCTGTTGTGCTTTCTTGACGAGGGAACTGATTGTCTATCTATTTCTTCACTTACACGGTCACTCTGTTGAAATATGCACACACGTGGTTCGCTCCATAGGGTTTGTCACGTAGTGGACCCGTGCGCTGACGTGTACTAACATGTGCAAGTGGCACGGTAACAGGCCAATGAAACATGATCATTACAGCGTTTCAAGCGGGCTCTAAATCGAACACAACTAAGCCACACAGCCAACGGACAGGACGCAGCGCTCCACAAAATAAACAAAATATTGTACACTTATTGCAACACTTTCGATATAATATTGCGCAACGTGATATTGCGATAACGATATTGAGTCGATATATCATGCACCCCTACCTTCGGCCTTTAAAAAACTAATTAACAGAAATAACAAGTGGGCCATTAATTAAATAAATTAAACTTTTTTTGATGTTGTCACTTTTGTTAAAGGAAACCTTCATCACATTAGGTCACACAACCTGGCAAGTATCTGATTTTAATGTGCTTATGCATCAGTCCAACTTTAATTCAAACCAACCAAATCTCTCGCTCAGACATTGAACTCTCTCGCCTCTCACTGAAGCAGGGACTCTCCATACCAATGTGCTCATGGATCAGGTCTTGTGAAAGGCTCAAATCAACCAGCAGCAACAGCAGCAGTTCTCCGGGGATCAGCGTGACTCTTTGCCTCAACGTACAGAACACTTTTGGTCACCACAAAGTCTTGAGTCCTGAGACACTGCATGCACACATTCCCACCAAAACAAACAACAGGCCCTGAATCGGTTTGCTAATCACTACCAGAGGTCTGTACCTTGTTGTGGTTTTGTTAAACTGGGAGTAAAAGCTCCCTGGGCAACAGATACTGTTTTCCTGCCTTGTTGCAGCTTGTTGACCTTTAGAGGAACTTTGTGAAACTTTTACATATAAACCACTACACATGAGCCACATCAGAGGGAGTGAACAGATGATGTTAGAAACTGCATTATAGATGGACACTGGGAGATAAGATATGTTTCAGGAAGGAGGTTACAAGAAGTCAGGTCAGTCAATTTTCTGCAGAAAATAATCTTGTTACACTATTCAATCTCCCTGAAGATTCTTTCATTCAACAAATCGGCCTAAGAAAACCCACAACAATACAACCACAGCTGCTCAAAATGGAAACACGTGGTGGTCAAAACATTTCCTACACATTCTAAGAAAGTGCAATTATGGTGTGTAGGCTTTCTTGTCCACCTGTTTTGTAAAGATGCAAATCCATAACTTCGGCATGTAATCTTTACTCAACAGAAACATTAAGACATCAGAAAAACCCAACCTGTGCACCACTTCAACACCTATCTGGAAAACAGCTGCAGAGCATCTGGACAAAATCCATTTATTAACAATTTACAAACATTTAAAAGTGCAGGCTTGAAGGCTTATCAGAAAGTGAGGATTTATTACTGCATTATGAACATTGGTGAGCAAATAGAAAACACTATCACAAAGGATTTTACAACCCAAATGTATGGTGTACAACTGATCTATAAAGCATTATAATACATTACTTACATTATATAGCGACAACCTATTTACCCTTTATGAATGTGCCTTATTAGAAAGTTGTACTTATTTTACACATTACCACCAGATATTTGGCAGCAGGGATTCCTGCCAATACAGACTATTTTAGTCAATATTTGGCTTTGGGGAAACATTTTGTTTCCTGTTGCAGCATTCCTCACATTTTTTCACCTATAATATTCAGTATCCTAAAAGTGAAAGCGTTTGTTTTACTAGTATAGATTTTAAGAATGGGGCTTGAATTTGTATGAAGCAACGTTAAAAGCACAATGCTGCCTCACAGTTATCAAACCAGTGCCGAAATACAACATATGACGTGTACTTTTAATACCCAGACTATGAGTATTTTAAATGTAGCTTGTTTTTGAGTTTTGCTGTTCATTTTAAACTCAAACTAATCTGCCTTACCTTATGTTTCCAGTGTGAGGTTATAACGGTCCCGTGGAGAGAAGAGGGGAGCTGGGTCTTTAATCTTGGTGATCCAGAAGTTCATAAACTGAACCCCTAAAGACAGAAGATGAATAAATATCCCAGTACTTGTGCTAATTCATTTTTTCCACCAAACACGGGTCCAATTTGCGGGGCAGTAGTCCACCTAGCACCCAATTACTCCTTACAGCGATACTGACTGTAAATTGCCAGCTGTGCAGCCCTCACCGAGGCGAAGGAGGAAGAGGCTGCAAGACCAAAGTGGGCTGGATTTATTCCCTGAAAAGACACTAACTCTTTCATGGATGGTTCTGTAACAGGCGGTCCTCTGTTGCATATCCCCAAAAAAACGTGAATTTCACTTATTTCACACGCAGGCTACGTGCCTGACGAATGCAGCGTGTCCGCAAAAGATTTACAACCGGAAAATAGCTGCAAATAAGCTTCTTGGAAGAAAAAAAAAAACATATATAATGTATATATGTATTCCATAAAATATATATATATCAATACAATGTCCTCACACTGACCTGCAGTTTAGATAAGGTAATAACGTTAACCTAAATAACCATGAGATGAAAACAGCAGAAATATCTTACAAAATATGCAGCCCATAAACCATAGCTTCAAAAAGAGAAAAATTTGCTCTTTCAATTAACCTTCAACTTAAAAGAATAATTCGACTTTCTTTTGGGACATAACATTATGCTTATTTTTGCCGAGAAGACCCACTGGAAGCGAACAAATCGCGCAATATCGCCTCCGAAACTTATTGCTCGAAGCGGTGGGCTTAGCGCTGGCAAGCTAGCGAAAGTTAGCTTAGCGCTGGCAAGCTAGCGAAAGTTAGCTTGCTAATTAGAAAATATTGTGCAAAGCGAACTGCGCTTTCTCACATAATTTACGTGACGTTGTTCCAAGCACTACTTCGTTTTTGTTTGTATCTGTTACTATGGAACACAAAAAAGAGCGAAAGAAGGTACAACAAAAATCTTCTGCCCGAAGACATTCACCGAAGGTAAACACTGAGGGTGAGGGTCTTGTCAAACTACGACACTTTGTGGTCGGTTTTCGGCAAATCACTACGCGGTTTTCAGGTGAACTTCTCCCTCATTTGCATAAAGTTAATTCCCGCGTCGCCTCTTTACAGATGAGATACGACTCTCATGTCTGTATGGTTACCATAGTGTTGGAAAGTAAATAGTGCATTTACTCAAGTACTGTACTTAAGTACAATTTTGAGGTACTGAGGTAACTTTGTTCTTCTACTCCACAACATTAAGAATCAAATATTGTACTTTTTACATTTATTTGATACTTTCCGTTACTTTGCAGATTCAGATTAATAATACAAAATATAATCAAATTAATATTTATTATAATAGCTAAAGATAAGACTTGACTGCTACCTGGCACTATAATAAAAATATTATTTACAAGATGCAACATTAATGTAATGTACATATATGTACACACATATCAATAAATATAATTCAATTATGCAGCAACTGGCCATTCTGCATAATGAGTACTTACACAGTATATTTGGATGCTAATACTTACTGCTTACTTATGTATTTTCACACTAAGTACAATTTTGAATGCAGGGCTTTTACTTGTAAGACAGTACTTTTACACTGTGGTATTGCTCTTCCACCACTGGGAAAGAAATAAACAAATAAAGCAAATAAACGTTTCTTTAAAAGCTCTTTAACAAAAGCGTCGCAAGTTGTCACAAAGTTATGAAAAGTTTGTATTTAATAGGGACAACACAAGAAATTTGTAATGACTGTTACAAAAAAAAAGTAGTTTTTATTGCAATGTAACATGACAAGCAAACAAAAGAGGAAACCTATGGAATTAGAGACGTTTTGTCTCATTTTAATTCACATTGCTGAGCACATTATTGTATTCTATACAAAAACATGACAGGCACTTTTTTTTTTGAATCAACTTATTGTATATAGAACTTTCAGATACATTATATCAAGTAACTGACATCTGAAAAAAAACTGTGTCCACTAAATTTACAACTGTTTTGGGAGTCAGATCTCTTCATTGGGTAGTACTAACAGATGGCATTAAAATGGGACGGATGACCATTAAATGAAATGATAGAACAAATAACTCATGAAACACACATCAGAGACACAAGGATGAAAATGTTTCAAGTTCTACCTTGCTAAATGCCTCTAGAAACACAAGAGCGTCAGGAAGCCTGACCAAAACGTACAGTGAACTCAAAACATTAATATTTAAGTACAGACAGAAATAGTTTGGGGTCGCAGGACCTTAAACCTCCATTGGAGGGATGCATAACCTTTATGCATTTAAATATGTTTTTTAGTGACTATAATGCCCTAATTTTACCTTAATATTATATATACTATATATTAGAAATCATATTTATCAATATCTATCTTTTCACTTGCTCTGATTTTCCTCTACAAGGAGAGGGTTGCAGTGGCTCAAGGGCACTTCAGCAGGGCAGAGGTTTGGGGTTAGAAAGGGACCTAAATGTATCAATCATACTACACAGTCCAGTCTCACTAACCCCAGAACTGATTGTACAGATTTTCCGATACCAGTAGTGTTGCAAAAACACTGCTTGGAGTAAACAATTGGGTTCATAAACTTTATAAACATTAAGACCTTTAGAACAGTAACAGTGAATGTTTCCATTAAAAAAAATAATCTGATGAAATGGTGACCTTTGGTGCATTTTGAGTCATCATCCAGGGAGGGAAACCTGCTCGTTTCAATCATACACTCATTTAACGTTCAATTAGTGACAAGTAAATGCTCAAGGATGATACAACACGAATAATACGTGGTTTAAATGCTTTTCAGTTGGGGGGGGGCTCAGCTTACTAAGAGTATCAGATGGGTGGGAGTACTATCACGACAATATGTTGAACAGCTAAATTGGTTCCTTTTTATTTGGGAGTTAAATCATCATCAACTCTCAAGATACCATCCTATGACTTTCACAAGATGTTATTTAGAACTGCAGGTGTGTACAGTTGAAAGCATTAGTGGATTTATAGACAGAAAAGCTATCTGCAACATGATAATTGCATCCTTTTTACTGCTTCTAGCTTCTGACATATGAGGATTGTTTGCATTTATTTGTCTTATATGATAGTAAACTGAATCTCTTTGGGTTTAGAATCACAAAACATGCATTTGAAAGAAGTCATCTTTGGTTCCGGAATCTTAAGTCAGGCATTTTTTTTTAAGCTATTATCAGACATTTTATACACTAATAATCAATCAACATATTTAAGAAATAAACATGATGAATGATGCTTTTCTAGTCAAATCTTTCCTGTGATTATTTTTAAGTTGTACCACCCATCATATAAGCTCATACACTACACAAACTCCCATCAACCTGGTACCAAAGTAGTGTAAATATTTGACCCAGGACTTGATACCCAGTGCACGTTAAATGCAGTCCACAAGCCAAGACTATGTGATGGCCAGTACTTTTTTTTTTACCCAAATATTACAGGCAACTTTCCATAAGATGTTTTCAGACCAAACCTGGCGGGTTCCTGCAAACAATTACTTTTTCAACATTGCTGCATAACACTTTGGTCAGGCAAGGAAACCGGCGCCTATCCGCTGCCCACAACAGCAGATGTGAATGACAATTTAGTAGCTACTTTCAGCATTTTTCAAACCAGCTTGATTTCTGAGAACATAATAGGACCCCCCCTAATAGGATGTGCCGGCCACAACCAAAATTTACCAGTAACTGGCTGGTGGCTGGCATAACATCCCTTTGTGGAATTAATTATGGACAGTCTAAAGTGCTAATGGTCTTTGCAGCAGATTGACGAGAACTTCTTTGAATGTAGTTCAGACAGATTAGGACGGATGCAGGAGCTCCAACAGGGCTCCAACCGCTCCGAAGTAACCCTACAAAAACAGAAAAGAACATTGAGTTAGAAATCGTTGAGCCCATCAACGCAATAAACCACATTTGAGGTCAATAAGGGGTCGAGTTATTTACCTCATGCTGTAGGAAGAGCGCCTTGAGCTGTCCTTTAGACCAGTAGTCCATGGCGTAGGCCAGCAGCTTCATAGAGAGTGTGTTCACTCTCAGGAAGTTACCCACAAACACCACTCTCTCTATGTTCTTTGTAATGACAGAACGGGGATACAATTAGTGCAATAAGTGTATTATCTCAAAACAGTATAAAAACACAAATGACAAATATTATCCATGTGTCAAACTGTGATATTTGTTGAGGCAGTAATCCAACTGCAAATTTCAGTTGAGCAGTCTGATTGGTGAAAGCCTTTCTCCTACAATGCTGATAGTGATCTTACTTATTCGTAATATTTATTTACTTGTAGGATATTACTTATTACTGTTACAGCACAACTAGTCACAGTAGTAGTAGTAGTAGTGGAAAAAAAGTAATTTTACCCAAATAAGGGAGTAAATAATACTCTTCATTTTCTTAACTCAATAAATCATATTGACATAAAACTTATGCCTATATTATTTAATGCAATTCTCTCCCAAGATACTTACAATTTCCCTTCTTATTCATTTAAAATTATTTAGCTGCATCTTTATCTGTAACACATTTTGGTCAACATTTGTCGTTCTTAAAAAAACTTAACTATAAATAAATTAGGGCTGGGTGATAGGGAGAAAATCAGATATCACGATATTCTTGACCAAATACCTCGATATCGATATTGCGGCGATATTCTAGGGTTGACTATTGGTGCTTTAACAAAATATCTTCACACTTAGATTTTAGATAAATAATCATCAGTAATGTGGACATAATGTCTAAGTATGGAAAAGGCAAATAATAGAACAGCTAGAACAGTCTGGTGAGTTCAGAAAATGACATCACTTTACTGTAATGCAGCCTTTAAAACCAGGAAAAGACAACACTTATGTCCTATCACGATATCCAAAATCTAAGATGATATCTAGTCTCATATTACGATATAATATCGATATATTGCCCAGCACTAAAATAAATACATATATTTGACAACTGAATAAGGCTGTGTATTTGAAACAGTCTACTTTGACAGCTAAATTTAAAAAAAACACAACATCTGTTATTGCTGGTTTGTGTCTTTAACTGGTTTTTGAGTTGAACACCTGCTGCTTTGGACACTGAAAGACACGTGGGTAACGCAGTTTACCTCCTCTACGCCTTCATAGCCCTGTACAATGCTGCTTGATCATGACGCCACAAGGCAGCACCGTAAAGAGGCTGAACGCAAAGAGGAAATGGCCAGCAGGGACACTCGAGGGGAACGGATTTTTCCACAGACACGTTTATCTAAAGTCGTTTTTTTTTTATTTATGTATTTTATAACAGTATTGTCCCCGTACCAGAATTCAGACTCTTTCCTTGCCATTGTATCTCAACAACCATCCATCTACTTTGGATTTTTATTTATTTTTGCCAGTAGAACACAGATGCCAATCAAATATTATGCAGCCACTACAGCAACTCATTCAAATGTACTGACCTCATTGAGAGCACACATCCTGGTGATGGAGCCGATGTTGTTGGTGATGGTGACCAGTGTTGCCCTGGCCAGGTCCTCTTTGGACACCGACTCCCTCTTGTCTTTGGACATCATGTTGCCAAAACTATCAAATCAAAACACGGGCCATTTTAGATGATGATGATGATGATCAAATGCATCATAGAGCCAAGTGTACAGCCAAATTCTTTTTTTTTTTCTTGAAACATATTTGGAATCTACACGTTTCGAAACTGGGAGGTAGATTTTAGTATTCACTAAGGGTGTTGAAATGAACCACAGCATCAACGCATCGCGATGCAGACCTGGGCGATTCTGCATCGATGCAGTGACAGACCATAATCCATTATTGCCTAATGATGTTACTCGTTTATTTTCCTGCTTTTTTTGTTTCTCTCTTTTGTCTGCTGTGTTCAGACTCTACATTCAGGAAGTGGCATTTTTTAAGAGTATCAAATATTTGATTTGATACTCCCTTCTTTTATCGTTAGGCCTGAACGATAAATCGTTCGTGCGATCTCAATTCACCCCTGTTCGCGATTTAATAAAAACATTTTTTTTTTTTTTCGTTTTAATTATGTAAAGACATGTTCAAGGAGTTCAGATAGAGCCTGTATCAGGGCCATATTTAGTTCTTTATTCATTGAAGCCTCTAGGTGTACAGGCTTGTGGTGATGCGCAATGTGCTATAGGTCCAAAAAAGAAATATCCATGTTTGGTACTGCCAATTTGTTTTGTCATGGTTCATGTGTGCAATAAACATACTTCGTGAGAAGTCATGGCAGAGAATCGTGATATCAACTATATATATATATATAATATTGAGGAGCAGTGTTGGAGTAATGCGTTACAAAAGTAACAATTACAGTAATGTATTCCTTTTTGCTGTAACACAGTAATATAACTACTAATTAAAATGTGGTAATATTATACCCGTTACAATCTCAGTAACGCGTCTTACAACGCAACATTTAGTGTTTTTAAGAATTCACCAACACCGCAAAACATTTCTTCACAGGAAAACAAAAGCCGCAAGTGTTATTTCCTGTTGCTGTATTCGATGGTTGAGATGACTGCAGAGGCGGATACATTTGTGAGATGGACATTATTTTTTACGCTGCGTTGATGCGAGGTGCTGTCCCGTCTCTGTTCCCCGTGGTCAGAGCCAGAACCAGAGACGCTACGGACAACATCTGTGTCCCAACAGGTGACGGTACGTCAGCGCGGACAGCCGTGTGTCCGAGCTGCTGACAGATAGAAACATGTCGGGAATTAATGTTTAGGCTTGCTACACGTAAATACCATTGTATTTTAAATCAGCCGTGGGAAGTAACTATGCCGTACTTCAATACAACTGTAAGGTACTTTTAAATCAAGTATTTTCATTTTCTCCTACTTTATACTTCTACTCCACCACAATTCAAAGCCTCAAATGACAGTAACTAGCAACATATAATGTATTACATTTTGGAAGTAACTTGCCCAACACGGTTGAGGAGGTGACGCATCGGGACGCATTGTGATATCGAATTGATTCATTGACAGGATAATCGTAATCAAATTGAATCGTGAGACCAGTGAAGATTCACACCCCTAGTAGTCACTGGATATTCTACCCGTGGATGAAAACATCTTGCTCACGCGTTATCAAATCAAAATCGAGGCTTCTCGTTTTCACCCTGGGATAGGAACCGGAGTACATTTTGCACTCTCTTCATTTCCCGTTTCATTAGAGCAGGCTTGTGACCCACAGTAAAAAAAAAAGAAAGAAAAAAAAAGAAAAGCTGCTGTAAACCGCACCTTGAGGCTACAGCCCAGCCTGGCAGTCCAAACCTCTCATAGTCTCCTCCATAGATGTCCCGAACCAGCTTGTCCACTCGGGTGCTCTCTCCTTGAGAAGCCATTTCTAGAGCTTCCTCGAAAGTAGAGCAGCCAGTCAGCAGGCAACACAGGCCCAGGAAGGTCCCACCACCGAGGCTGTAAACACACAGATTAACAGAGAAATTATATAGAACCC
Organism: Sander vitreus; assembly: GCF_031162955.1. Taxonomy (NCBI): domain Eukaryota; kingdom Metazoa; phylum Chordata; class Actinopteri; order Perciformes; family Percidae; genus Sander; species Sander vitreus. Next base: position 5,107,315 of record NC_135874.1, on the reverse strand, counting down.
ATTCATATTCTAGAATAAAAATACATCAGTCTGTACTCTAGGGATTGTAACATATCAGATGGAGTCTAAAATTAAGGGCAAATAGAATTGTCCCTTCCAAAAGTAATACTGACCACTTAAAAAAAAAAAAAATTTGTTACAGACTCCATATTCCAAAACACTCATCTAGTGTTTCTTTCTGAGCACAAAGGGCCCATTATGTCGAGGGAGAAGTAAGCATTCACGAGTCCCTTTGAAAGCCACTAGAAACCACACGTGAAAACAAACCAGTGGAGAGAGAAACAGAAGAGGAGGGCAACTAAGTTCAACTAATAGATTTCAAATTTTAAAACTACTCCCAAATCAAAACTAACAAAGAACCATTTTGCTTCAACTCACAAGCAAACAGTGTGGTTAAAAAGTGGTTTGGTAGCCGACAGCTGAAGAAAATGCTGCTACTTTTCACACCAAGGCACTAGGGAAACACCGAGGGCAGACTTCACCTAACAGGCCATCCACTTGACCGTTTGCTCATTCTTTTACTTATTTTGAAGATTGAAGAATATTATCTCACCTCCAAATGGCATGTTTAATCTTTCATCAGTGTTATGGCGTTTTTCCATTACATGGTAGCTGCTCAACTCGCCTCGACACACTGTGCGTCTGTTTTCCATTGCAGATTTTAGTACCGCCTCAGCGTGGCCGGTCGTCTTATATGCCGGCTCGACGCAAACACCAGCGCACAAGTATAAACATCAGGATACTTGAGCTTGTTTTACAGTTCTGCGAAAAAAAAACAAAAAAAAACAGCTGGCTAAACTATTTTAAAATGGCAGGTTTGCTCAGGACACCCCCGTCTGTCGCTTTCACGTCACCTTTTGGTATCGGCTCAGCTCGCTTGGAACCTCGACTGAGGTGGTACTAAAAAAAAAGTACCTGTTAGCAGGTACCAGGTACTTTTTTTCGTAATGGAAAACCAAAAAAGGAGAGCAGAGTCGAGTCGAGTAGGTACCATGTAATGGAAAAGCGCCATTAGATGAAGGCTTAACTCATCATGAACATAAATTAAATACTCCTCTAAAATGTAATGTGGACTTGAAAAATCACTTAAAATTGACTGTGTCTTAAGTATACCCCTGCAGCCCCTGTACTCTCTCTGGGCCCCACCTTTCAGCAAACTAATATATAAGATATAGAGGGGCCTCGTGTTCTATATGAATTACATCTTATGAAATGGGGGAAGCCTGCTTAAGGCAAACTGCAGCAGGCCCCGTGGATTTGCATTAAGGTCCTACATAAGAATCATCAGCACATAATACTTAAATGTGTACAATTCCATTATATGACTAATATTAAATGACTACTAATCAGTGCAAATTCACAGTAGATCTCCATCAGTGATTATTACCTGGTCCCTGTAACGCGTTTGTAGTTACTCTCAGAGTAGACGGCCAGGATGCTGACCCCAGACCCTATGTTGACCAGCAACAGAGGATAGGGGTTCTCCAGTGTATATGGCCTCTGGATGCAGCGATCTGGGTCAGTGGGGTTTTCAAAGTAGTAGCACTCTGAGGGTCCGCTGGACACCACCGAGTCGATGTACAACACCCCCCGAATCAAACAGTCCAGCTCATCAAGCTTGTGAAGCTGCAGGTCTGCCATCTTTTTGGTGAGAGGAAGACAAGAGAACACTGATAACATCACTGAGGGGGATATGGTCAGAAGAACACAGATGCGGGAAACTGGGGGAGGGGGGAAAGCAGGGGGGGGTAAGAAAACAGGAACCTTCATTACAATTCTATTGGAATACGTCTCACCAAAAAGAAAACACATTGCTTATATTAGGAGGGTTATTGTGCAGTTGTACATCCCACAGTTTGATTAAAAAAAAAAAAAAACACACACACACTTAAGGGACCTTTAGTGCAACAATCTTGATTTATGTGTCCAGATTGATTAACTGATGCTTTATCATAGTCCAAAAGGCAAAAATATTTTTAACAATGTGTCAAGGTGCTCTCCATCACTGGGTGTTCTGTTATGATTACACACATCCAACAAATATCTTATGACTTTCCAATTCTCCCTCCTTCCTGTGAAATCTTCACTGTCCAGCCTGTAAAAGCAAACAGAAGAGAACAAATGCAGACCCACCGTGCGGAAATCAGCCTCAAACTTGTACGCCCCCCCTCCTGTGGCGCAGAGGGTGGTGTGAAGGCTGGAGAAGTGCTTGTTGCGTCCCATTTGCAGGAAGGCCGGCAGGTCATGCGTGGGGAAGCGGATGAAGTGCAGGTTGCCTGTCCTGCCGCACAGAGTCAGGTCCTGCAGCTCCAGGTGGACATCCCTGATGCCCGTTTTCCCATAGGCGGTGTTGGAGGTTAGGTAGCGCCGGATGCTCTTCAGGTTCTCCACCTCTTCCTGCTCCTCCTCTGCTGTGATGTCTTTGGGCTCAAAGTACACCAGCTTCACCAGGGTGCCTCCAATGTCCATCCCAAACCAGGGAAATGCTGCATTGTATGAGATAATAAATGCCAAAAAAAATTAAAAAAAATAAAAATTAAAAAAAATCACTAACATTTTATTATTATTTTTTTAAACCTAGAATCATAACATCTTATCACATCTGTAATATTTAAATGCTTAATGACAAAGAGGATAACTAGAGCCGATATCTCTATGTTGGCCGACATAACGGCAAGCAGCTTCATCCACAGAAGCAGAAGTACAGTGTGTACCGCGAACGCCATCTTGTTGCAAACCAAATCCTGGCTGTATACTGCCACTACGACTCACCGATATTACATTGTAATACCAAAATTATTTTGTCTGTTTTAGCATCATCCCAGGACATTATACAACCAATATACAATACAATATATTTAGAATAATGTATGCAGCCTGTTAACAGCTTCAAGATTTTCTTTCCGAATCTGTAACGTTATTTTTACTGCCTTTTTGGGGGAACGCCTTTGATTTTTGTATACATACACAACGAGGCGTTTCCCAGTAAATACACTAAGCCCATGCTAATAACGGTAAAACCTACGCGGCCTTGTTTTCTTCACCGAGTCGCTCCGTTGCCTCGCCGTCGAGTTGGAGGTACGCCGGTCGGATGTGGCTCTTCCAGCGGACGCAGCTGCCTCATTGTTGGGCTCGTTAATGAAACAACCGGGCATCTCCTTGTTGGACCGCGGCTGCTTCGTGGGCGTTTCGTCTTCGTCGATACTTTCATCGTCGCATTGGTGGCCATTGAACGCCATTTAAATGACAAATTCACTCCATATATACTGCAGTTTATGATAAATAAAACCAATGAACCTCTAGATGTATGTGGACAATGAAGTCCAAGGCTGGGCTGTATGCGCTAGCTAATTAGCTAGCTAGCTAAGTAGATGAGTGTCGTAAACGGCAGGGGTACATGTCCTTTTTATGTACGCTGTCAAGACAAGGGTGGGCGGGGTCAGTTGGTGATTGAAGGACCTAGAACCAATCAGATTGCGAACCCGCCAGTCTGACGATAAAGAAGGCTGATGTCACATTTTTCTTGAGTTTTTCCACATTTAAATACATGGTATGCATAAATATGAAAACAAGCACCGCTTTATCACAAACAAATGTACAAAATCCTAAATATTTTATACATACAGTATATCCCACCGATTCTCCACACTAGGGAAGAAGATGGAGAATTATTTTGCTCATAAAACAAATGATGCAATTAAGGGAACATATAAGAATGTTATTCTGCGTTATGAAAACAAGAACCAGAAAATAAAACAAACATAAATGTATTCATTATATTTGGTAACATCCATAAGTCCAAGCTTTCATAATGTGGTTAATATAGGGCCCGAGCACCGAGAACGTTGGTGAGCGAAGGGCAAAGGCCCTATTGAAATCAATAGAATTATTATTTTAGGGCCCAAGTATGAAAGTGCCAAAGGTCTATTCCAGACTGCAAAACTATTTTTACATAAAAAATAATAATAAAATGGATTCCGATTATCTTTCTGTCCCTTGTTCTGTGTGACATAAGTCCAATAAAGTCAGGGTAGATAGTACACTTTTAGTCTTGACATAAACTTATGGTTTCTCTGCAGGGAAATCAACATGCACACTCAATAAAGGATTTTTGGAATTTTAGTTTATTGATATGATTTTTAAAGTGCATAGCTAGAGACAGTGCCTACATTTTTTTTGGATAAACCTTAAACTGGGAATACACTTTACATGTGTACCATTAACAACAATACATTTAATCTACAAGGCATCTAACCCGTCTCTGCAACTCAAATATCCTCTTAAAATTGTGTAACACTTCCTAAATTTAAGTTTGTTTTTTTTTACATTTTTTATATTGACAAAGCTTTTTACAATAAAATATCATCTCACAAAACATTACTTCTCAAACTTGTTTCTATTTTAAAGGAGAAAAAACCTATGGAAAAATAAAATACCATATTAAACATGTACGCCAAATGATGTCCAGATAGCACACAACTGCTTGACAAATGCAGCAAGATATGCTCATTTCCAATTTTGTATTGTGAATTTTTAAAACGATCTTCTACGGTAACACTGTCTTTGGCTCAAAAAGAAACAGGACGTCCCATGGTTTTAAAACGTGTTGGAGTAACTGGTCTAGACCATGAACCAGATACATTTGCAAAGTATTTAATTGAATTATAACATTTTTAGCTGACTGATTTAGTAAGATATTATGAGTACTTTGGTATGTTTTTGACAAATCATTTGTTCTTCTTGTACTAATACATAGATACCTAAATAGCGTATTCATATATGTACAACTAAATACAGACAGTGCACTAGCCATGATTTACAGAGTGGGATGCTGGTACTCTTTCTTCCGCATTACACATCCAGTAAAATTGGTATTTGGTACAATAATCCTCACTGGATGACAGCCAGCAGTCTTATCTTGAAAGTGCTTTTCAGACAAGTGAACACAAACATTTCTCTCATTAAAAGACAGCATCAGTGTATCTTTACAAACCACTTATTCCATAAGTCCATAAAAAACCTGAGATCTCAACTCAGATCCATTACGTTTCCAAACTAGGATGAGAAGGGTAGATTTGGTTTTTAGGGCCAACTTCATTCAACAGTAAAATGATAAAACATAGTCCAACGTAACATCATACCTGTCACTAATTACATGATCAACGGTCTGGCAAGTCAGCTATTATAAGTAAAGGTAATTATTAAACAGCTGCCTCACGTCATCCCAGTCCAGTGACTACAATAAGGCGCCATAACCATAAGATCCTCTTTCAAAAGCCTTAAAGCCTAATCTTGTCTTCTGTTAAAGGTATTAAATCCCCTTATCTCTTAAACCTCCACGCCATCATCAGTGCACAGGCGCCCACTCCTGCAGCAGTCAGAATGTACTTTGTATTAGTTGGCAGGGTACTAAAGGCCACTTTCTTCTCTAAATCCTGCAGTGTCCTCGGCTCTGGTGAAATATCAGCAGGTGCAGGCTCAGAGGGGTGGTAGTTCTCACTGGAGGGGGTGTTTACACTCGGTACAGTACCAGCAGTGTTGGTGAATAGTGGTGGTACAGGCGTGATCTCCTTGGCTGCTTCATCATTGACGATTTGAGCTTGTGGTGTTGGGCTTTGGCCGTCTAGGTTAAGGATAGACGCCTCCTCGGATACATGCACCACGTTCTCCCGCACCTCCTGCGTTCCCAAACTCTGAGAAGGAGAGTCATAGTGGTTTTCCTCCGGTTCGTTATGGTTAAGAGCAATGCCGTTCTCCTGGCATGGCAGTGCTGTCAATGTACTCTCGGTGGTGGAGCTGACAGCAGAGCATGCAGAAAGGCAGGCAGAGGTCACAGTGTCATCTGCAGCATTGCTCATTTCCAGACGCTCACTATTCCCTGAGTAAGGCTGCACTGGTGAGCTGGGCGCAGGGATAGTAGGGCGCTGATGATTTTGTGGGGGGATGCTGATGAGTTGGCCAGGCTTGCTCAGACACACCATGCTGTCATCACAGAGAGAGGCGTCCATCCCAGCAGCACCAGGCAGAGGGGAGGTTGTAGCTGCAGTTTCTGTCTGTGGGCTGCTTTCAACAACCTGCAAGGGAAATTAATCTCACAATGAATAGAATACGTTTTATTGTCATTGGACAGCAGCTGTCCAACGAAAAAGTCCTGTGTGATGCTTTTGGCCCGACGCAAGCATCGAGCCCAAGTTTATATATATATATATATATTAGGGGTTGGTACACTGAAGTCACGGTTCTGTTCGGTTCGGTACAATGGAGGGAAAAGTATAACAAAAATGCAGAAGGCAATTTTTTTTATTGTGCATGTCTCAGGCTGTACCACCTAATGTCATCCAGTCTCTCCCCTGAGCTAGCTGCAACAGCCTGAAGCGTATAAAGTAAGATGTAAACAGTAAACAATAAGTAGGCTACCCCACATCATCTCCAGACTCCATCTGGAACTTGTAAACAAAATAAGACAATCAGCTAGTAGTGTGATATGGGAGACAAGCGGTGCTCTCATATGTGAATGCACAGAGCAGGGGTGTTAAAAGAGCAGCTTCGGTTACACAGAGCAGTTGGCGAATTGTGGCGTTAGCTTCACACGCTAACAGCAGAGCTAGCAGCAAACAGCGAAGCTAACGGCGGAGCTAACAGCTAACGGCGGAGCAAACAGCGGAGCAAATGGGCCTGGAAGCCATTTGTGGTCGAGGCAAGAAGGGATACAGCTACAGTACATCCGTGTTTGGTTGTATATGGAAGGGACTAGTTTGCTTCGTGTGGACTCACTGGACCAACTCGACATGTAGGCGGAGCTTGAGAGCTTCAGAGCGAAGGCGGGGCTACAGATTAGGTGTCTCTAAGAAACGCGTATGTAACAGTAGTTCCACATTACATTAATTAATTTGCTTTGCTTAAGTTTTATTTATTTGTATTGTGTGTATGTGTATTCTCCGTGTAAATTCATGTACCGAACTGAGACGCCCGTACCGTTTCGGTTCAATACGAATACATGTACCGTTCCACTCCTAATATATATATTTGTAAAGGAAGCTTTGTGTGGACTACTGCCTCAAAGTTTAGTGGAATTGACCCCTCTCTGATATACTGTTAATAATTCAACATTATAACGGACAGAGGTATAATTGAATGCCCAGCTGTTGTATTAGTTTCCTGTACAGGTGTACCTCAAAAAATGATAAGAGTATTTTCTATTTAAAAATGTTCTGTTATTGAGGGGAAACACCATGGCAAAAACTTGTTTTAACTTGAAATTTTCTATGATTGAAGTTTTGCATGGTAATGTACTGTATATATCATGGGTTTTATTAAAGGTACCCTTTGGAATGCTACATGAATGGAAGCGCAATGGGTGGGTTTAATGAGTGGGTCCCCGTTTTGTTCGTCATGCAGATGCACAAGTACGTGCCTATGTGATACACATTCCTACCAAAGATTTCACTAAATTAAAAAGGGAAAAATCCACCCTATAACACTTCAATACTATTGACAAAATAGTTGAATAGTTTTGTTGTTTCATAGATGATTTTCAAAAATAAGCATATAATGTCACTACATAATTCTAGTTAAGCTAAATGGAGGTTTATATCGAAGCAGCAGGGGGGAAAGGTAGGAAATCGATTAAAGGAGACGCAAAGTTATAACTAAGTTGTAACAGGTAAAAATTACAACTACAAAGAAAACGTTTTTGTGAATCAAACACAAATCTCTCACGCTGTTGGTTACTTGTAGTCTGTTAATGTCGTTTCAGTCCTCAAACCTTCAACAGGTCAAATTAATGAATGAATACATTTAATTAATTCAATTAGGGGGACAGAAACAAATAAAAGTGATTACCAGAGATGTTCATGATATCAACTGTCAATATCACGCCAGTAGGCGGGATGTTTTTGTAATATTATTACTATGTCCTTAACTTAAGTATAATTTGGTACTTACCTGTGTAGCAGGAGGTCCTGACATGTGTTCAGGCTGCAGGACAGCAGCAGGTTTTAGGTCAACATGAGGGGTGGTGTCCTGGACTGGAGGCCTCTCTGGGGTCATCATGGGGAAAGAGGATCCATCGGTCCCATCTGAGTTTATCTGAGTTGGAGAGGGACTCTGTGGTGGACTGACCTCTGTGGCGGTTGTTGTTGTTTGGACCGGATCTGGGCGGGACGGAGAGTCTGTTTCAGACTGCTCAACAGGACGGGATGGTTGAAGAGTAGCCACAGGGTTAATCGATACCTCACTGTTCCCTGCAATCACCTGATCAGGGATCACAGCGATATCTCCAGAGATATCCTGGATGTCTGATTCAGAGTTTTCAACCGGCTCCTGGTGAGATCTAATCTTCCTCTGAGGCGGTGGGGTTTTAGTGGCCTGATTATGTGGGGTAACAGGGAACGGAGGAGGTGTTGGACAGGGTATCACTTCATCCTGAGTTGACTGTGGAGGCTCAGAGACAGGCTCAGATGGGAAAACTGCCTCAGGAACGTTGGCTGCTGAGCTCTGGGGGGCTTGTTGCTGCACAGGGGTTTCTAGAGGGGGGGAGGCCTGGGCAACTGGCTGTGGAGGAGCTGATGCTTCAGCTGGTGGAGCAACAACAGGCTGACGGTTTGCGCCACCCTCTGGGAGGGACATATGACTGGCAGAGGGTGCAGGATGGACGTGTGCCCTGACGACAGTCGTTGGAGGGGAGCTGGGGTTGGAATCTAGGGCAGAGCAAACAATGTTGTCATTAAATCTGTTTTTAGTGCAAATGACTAAAGCTCCTGAAGGACTAGCTGACACTGTAACTATACAGAAATTCAGTTATTATTTACACATTACTGAAGTCTCTAATGTCACACAAAAGTGCACTGAAGATAGGGCCCTGGTAGCTCATCTGGTTGAGCTCATGCCCCATGTACTAAGGCTCAGTCCATACCTCAGCGGTCCGGATTTGAGTCTGACCTGCAGCCCTTTGCTGCATTGTACTCCCCCCCCTTGCCTGTCTTCAGCTGTCCTGTCAAATAAAGGCCTAAAATGCCCAAAATACAATCCAGATAGCCCAAAAACTGCACTGAAGTTCACAGGTTCTGAAATTGAAGTTATTCCCTGAAGCATCTTGAGGAAAAATAACACAAAACCTCATGTCTGGTATAATATGATTTCGATCTTTTATAATAATGCTAAACACAAAAAGATTGTGGCCGATCCCGCTCACCCCAGACACAGACAGTTTTAACCCCTCCACTCTGGCAGGAGGCTGTGGTCTATCAGGACCAAAACCTCAATACTGTGTTCCTGCTGTTTGTCCACAACAGTTGTCCAATATTGTCATTTGTCTTTCATTGTTTTTTAATATACTCTGCTCACAGACTCAAGCAGAAATTGTGGATTTGTCCAGTGATATACCTCAGACACAACGCTGTGTCACCACGTCAGAGGATTTCCCTCCTCTAATCAACAGGGCTGTGAGACATGAGCAAATACAAACCATTGTTTTTAGTGAAAATCTTTTTATATATATATATATATATATATATATATATATATATTGCAGCACAAAACACTGTGCGCAGCTGCAGCCTCTCTCTCTCCCTCTCTCCTCGTCCGCTCTTCATCCGTATACTTCATCCACAGCCTATAGCCTACTCTAGCCTACTCTGGCTCAAATGAATACGGAATGGGGTCCAGGTTGAGAAAAAAACAGTAGTTACCCTTGAATAATGAAAATATTGGACCTTGAAAACCACAGTACAAATGTTTAACCTTAAACACTTTTGCATAGGGTGCTTAGAAAATGTAAGGTCATTTTCTTTTGTGGCTCACAACGTGGTTGTAGTTGCACTGTGTGGTGATCCAACAAACGTCAGTGGTGTATCAACTTAAATAAGGATACCTTTAATATCTCACATACTACTGTATCATTGAGAACCTGAAAAATATTTTGGTATAATTAGTTTGATGTAGTGCTAAATATTTTCAACAACATTAAATTCTACACAGTAATTCACAGTACTAGGTACTTGACTAAATGACTTACTGTTGTTGACTCTCAGAGCGTTGTATTCTGCTCTAATCTCAGCTGCTAAAGTTCGATGCTCACACGCCTCAAGTGCTTGGATGAACTGCTCTGGCCAGTTTTCTCTTCTCTTCAGACAGTCCAGAAGAACCACCATGCTGTCGTAGTTCCCATACGTCTCTCTTTTTGCCTCAATGCTTTCCTAAAATTAGATTCCATAAAAAATGCATAGGGAATCAATTTATCAGAGTTGTAATCGGTTTCTTGTTAGTTACTTATTGATGATTTTCAGTGGAGTTTAATGTTCAAATGTACTGTTACTGTCATGAGTGATAATAAACTTATTGTTCAACTGTCAATATCCCACCTAACAATAACCAAATTGGAGTATCCTTGTCAAAAATTTCAGGGATTTATTAGGGGATACAAAAAAAATCCAGTATTGGTTAGGTTCTACTGCTAAAAGAGCTCTCTGCTATGCCTTCTTATACATGCAATTAAAAAATGCCCTTTTGGGACATATTTGCCTATCAAGGCATGATAAATAATAGCATCACTTATAATAATTGTGGAAAACCAGACCATCTGTTGTGAAAATGCATTACTTACAGACTATTGTTATTATAAGCAGGTAAAGGACAGCACTACAACACATTTAACAATGTCTTATGGTGTAAACAGTGCAATGAATACCCAAATAACTATTTTTATTATTGCTGGGTATCAAAACTACTTTTTGGTACCGACTGAAATTTGTCCTTAGCATTGAGTATTAAAAACTGTCAAGTACGGAAAAATGGTATCAAATGTCAGATTTGTATTGTATTTGTAGTATTTTTTGTATATCTGTACCGAAACCCAGGTGATGTATTGGCAATAGTATAGAAAAATGTGGATACTAGAGCCAATACATTATATTAATCCAATATTATTCAAACAATCTCCAGCCCTAGTCCTAGGTCCTTGTTCCTACTAAAACTTACCCTGTCATGAGAAGTCAAACAAGGCAGATGGATCATTATTTCTGTCGGTTTCACCCTAGTCACAATGGTCGGCATATTCCGCCGCAAGTATCCATTGTACAGCTTGTCACTGGCAAATGACATCTGTGTTATGAGAAAGTGGACAAAAACACAGAGATAGTAAAAACTTTCACTTTTTTTCTTTTTATAATTCCCACTCCTGATACTCACGCCATCTATGCATTTTGGAAAAAAAAGGAATTTCCTCAGTTGACAAGGCACCTTGCCAAGATTCCAAATTTCTACCCTTTTACACAGTAAGGAAACCTGATCTTTGTTGTCTGCAATGATCGACGACACACTTGGGGGATTTTTACTCAATGAAACCGAAAGTGAAAGTGAAGATCAGCCATCCTGCAGTTTTGGAGAGAAAAGGAAATTGTTAACATTTCCCTTTCCTTTCAGTTTACGAGAAACTTTTTTTAAATCTTCTTTTTTTTTTTACGGATAATACTCTTTGCACAGCTGCAACCCTTTTACTACTTTCTCAAGGGGAGGACAACACTTACATTTCAAGGTTGCAGCTGTCTAGAGTACGAAGAAGGTGAACCAGGCCCTGACTAGTCACTGATTAATCCCCTCCAGACTCCAGTTTAATATCTGAACTTCAAAAGTGCAGCATGACCGTGTCAAATGCCTCACTTCAAACACACCCACACATTCGTACTTTTACTTTACTTTTCAGGGTCAAATATAAAGCATGGGAACATGAGTATATAATACACCTTAAAACCTTCCCTTTGTTTGAACCTAAACAGTCAAGTGAAGTAATCTGTTGTGAGGTTCAGTCACGGGGAACGTTTTTTCACAAGATAATCGGTCATCACAAGATACTTCAAATGGAGCAGTACGTTAAAGTTTACTGTATATACAGTACGTGGGGCAGCAGCAGTCTGGAATCAATGTCAGGGGCAGAAACCAAAGAGCAAAGTCTTCCTCACTGTATCATTAGCCCTCAGAGGCCACGGTTTACACACACACACACACACACACACACACACACACACACACACACACACACACACACACTGACCTAATAGGTAGATAAACGGTGTTGTGTTATTTTCAAGCATGCATGCATGCATCTAAGTGTAATGTGATGAGAGATTGCAGATTAACAAGAAAAGGAAGGTGGTATGAGAGGGGGAAAAGCACCTTGACACGAGGGCGAATTATGCAGAGCTCAGCCAAATGAATGTCCTCTACACTGGCAGGTCATGACAGTCCTTTTCTTGCCAGTCTCCTTGGCTTTTCAAAAGTCTGGGTCAAATATTTTATCACATTAAATCTCATAACTACGGCTTCAAGTCTTATTTTAGTCTCAGAAAGCTTGCAAGGAAGGACAAGCTTGCGAGAGTTGACCAGAAGTGAAAGCAGATACAGTATATGGCATGAGGTAATAATTCATTAAGCAAGTTTTGGAGTAAAACAACTGAATAAGCAGTTTGGTAAGAATTAAAAAAAGGCTGCACACAAACAACAAGGACGATAGAGAGTGATACCTGCCTGTAAACTATTAAACTATATCGTGAAATATACTTTTTAGGCCTATTTATTGGTAAAACAACTGACTAAGAAGATTGTGAAGACTTCAAAAAGGCTGCATACAAACAAAAAGGAGGAACGAGAGTGATACATGTCTGTAAATTATTGAAATATGTTGTGAAAATAAGATAGCGAACAAGTATTAGCATTTAAAAGTTATCTTAAATTGATAAATACGACACAACCTGGCTAATGTCCTTGCGGTTTCCTGAGTTGACACTATATTACTGAAAAAAACACTCAATGAAAACACTAATTATATTTAATCACATACTTATTTAAGTTTAATTTATCGTAATGTGGCATATTATAGTACTCACCTTTCGTGTTTTGGTACCTCAGCAGTTCGTGACTCCCTCTCAAAAGCTATTCCTGCTCTCATTAAAACCTGTGCTGTATTCTTCACACACATCTGCGCAGCGGTTCCCGTTCTCTATCCCTATTGAACGACAGCGCCGTCAATCAAAAGTAGGCCAATAGGATTTAAGTAAGGCAGTAAATAAGGTGGTCGTGCTTAATCTTGACACTACCGTGACTTTTGCTGTGCTATGATGGGATGGCAGCAGAATTAGATAGGATCTAGATTTCTGGTATACATCTGCCTCTAATCCCTGATCCTAATCCGTTTACATGGACACACACAGAGCGGGGAGGGGACAAACCGTGTTATTTATGCATGGAATAGAACATATATGAAACCAATAGATTACAATTACAATTGTTTTTCTAATGAAAATAAAGATATTTAGCAACAGGCAATCCAGGACCTTTGAAGCAGACAGTAGTGGGACGTAAGTATCTTACTTAAGTACAAATTTGAGTACTTTATATACTCCACTTCAATTCAATGAGACATATTGTACTTTCTACTCCACTACATTTATTTGACAGCTATAGCAGTTTGTAGAGTAACCCTAACCCTAATACAGCAGCAAATGCTTCTTACACACAATAATAATAATCCAATGTTATATTTACAAATAACACTCACATGGTTATAAACTGATCATAGGTTTCTAAGTAAAATGATCTGCAAATTAACGACATAAAGGTAGTGGAGAAGAAGTACAAAGTATAATGAAATTGAAATACTCAAGTAAAGTACAAGTACCTTAAATTCGTACTTTAGTATAGTACTTATGTAAATGTACCTAGTTATATTCCACCACTGCTGATATATATATATTTATTTACATTTGTGCTATTATGTTATACAGATATGTATTTTAGTATGCAGCATATATTTCTAATGTACTTATCCACATTTAATCATGACTAATCTGTGTTAGACAACTAGAAGCGACTGCAGTGGCAACATTTGTATATTGTTTTTTTTAATTTGTACTTACCCTCATCATTAATCCATACTTCCCTCTGTGTATCCCTTTTTCCCCTGTGTTAACTGTCAGCAGCAAAACAGCAGGAACATGACTCAAGTGAAATCATGGCCTATGCTCATTTCTAAACAGAGGGTGGCGCCACTCACTCACTCACTCACTGAGTCAGTAGCAGTGTACTTTGTGCAGTAATACACAGTTTGCATTTACAAAAACATTCCCTATTGCCCTCCTGAGTGAAATGAACACTGCCTCCAAGGATCTGTCTTAACAGGAGATCCGTCTTTGGGTGACAATAATCTTATTTAGTGCAAAAAGTAAGTTAACAACATGAACAGGATCCAGTGATCTGGAGGATTATGGGAAGGATAATGACATCAGGCAGGATGTTAGTTCATTATACCGAAGATCTGTTAAACAGGGATTGAACGTGCACTGCTTAAATAGAAAGTGTTTTTTATGATTGGATGCTTTTTATCCTGCAAACTTGTCTTTTATATTTGATTGTATTAATCATGTTAAAGACGCATTGCCTCAATTTAAACGATATCTCCCAAAGTGCCTTAGGACATTACAAATTGCCTTAATTGTATTACTGTGGTTGCACTGCACCTGTCAATCAAACCATGTGGGTGGTTCTAGTCTGTGACATCCTCTTCCATCATTTCTTTTTGTCAGAATCAGAGCCAGATTTATTACTAAGTAAGTTTATACATATGAGGAATTTGCCTTGGTGTTGGTGCGTACTGTAAATATATATGAGCTTTCTCTCTCTGCAGGGACCGGCGACGGAGCAGTGGATGTGAACGAGACGGGCTACTGTGGGTCTGTAGGTGGAGAATTCATAAATGATATATCTATTATAAATATAAGGCCTAGCATCATCTTCATCTTTTTACTTAGCTATAAGTTGACGTCGTCCTGCAGGTGTAGCGACAGCAGCACGTCTCAGTTTTCTCATGCTCAATGCTCTCTCTTGCATTAAAAAATTAGGCAATGGGGCGCCCGGATAGCTCAGTTGATAGAGCGGGTGCCCATATATAGAGGTTTACTCCTCGACGCAGCGGGCCCGGGTTTGACTCCGACCTGCGGCCCTTTGCTGCATGTTGTTCCCCCCTCTCTCCCCCCTTTCATTTCTTCAGCTGTCCTGTCAATAAAGGCCTAAAAATGCCCCAAAAATAATCTTAAAAAAACAAACTAAAAAAACTAGGCGATGCTTCCACCAACTACATTTTTATTCTTTTGATGTTTTCAAACATTAAAACGGAAAAGAAATAAGCAATTTAAATTACCATTACCATTTCAAACTCCAGTTAAATATGAAACTGACGACATGAGGGCTCACGGTTAACACACTCTTTGGATCCAAAAGAAACAGGACATACCATGGTTTTAAAAAGTGTGGGAGCAACTGGTCTGGGATTTACAAATACATTTGCAAAGTATGTAATTTACAAAGATGTGGAAAGCGAAGGCAACAGTGGTTCCAGTGGTAATGGTAGCACTTGGGGCTGTAACCCCCAAAACTGAGACAGCGGCTCCAGCAAAATCCAGGAACAACATCTGAGATATCTGTCCAGAAGAGTGCAGTCCCAGGAACAGCTAAGATACTGCACAGAATCCTTAGGACCCAGGATAGGGGTAGTGGGGAATTGTATATACACTGTATGTATATATACTGTATGTATCTATACATACACTGTATGTACAACTAAATACAGACAGTGCACTAGCCATGATTTACAGAGTGGGATGCTGGTACTCTTTCTTCCGCATTACACATCCAGTAAAATTGGTATATGGTACAATAATCCTCACTGGATGACAGCCAGCAGTCTTATCTTGAAAGTGCTTTTCAGACAAGTGAACACACAAACATTTCTATCATTAAAAGACAGCATCAGTGTATCTTTACAAAACCACTTATTCCATAAGTCCATAAAAAACCTGAGATCTCAACTCAGATCCATTATGTTTCCAAACTAGGATGAGAAGGGTAGATTTGGTTTTTAGGGCCAACTTCATTCAACAGTAAAATGATAAAACATAGTCCAACGTAACATCATACCTGTCACTAATTACATGATCAACGGTCTGGCAAGTCAGCTATTATAAGTAAAGGTAATTATTAAACAGCTGCCTCACGTCATCCCAGTCCAGTGACTACAATAAGGCGCCATAACCATAAGATCCTCTTTCAAAAGCCTTAAAGCCTAATCTTGTCTTCTGTTAAAGGAACACGCCGACGTATTGGGACTTTAGCTTATTCACCGTATCCCCCAGAGTTAGATAAGTCCATACATACCCTTCTCATCTCCGTGTGTGTTGTAACTCTGTCTGACGGTTCCACCGGTAGCTTAGCCTAGCACGGATCCTGAAGGTAATCGGTTCCAACTAGCCTACTGCTCCAAATAAGTGACAAAATAAAAATTACGGTGAATAAGCTAAAGTCCCAATAAGTCGGTATGTTCCTTTAAAAAGGTATTAAAGAACCCCTATTATACTCCTTTTTAGCGTCATATTTGTGCTCTTGGGGTCTACTACAATAGGTTTACATTTGACGTTTAAAAAACATTTTACGTTACTCAGACTGCCCGTTGCTGCAGCTTCTTTGCTTGAAACACTTCATCTGAGCTTTTGGTCCGCCTTCCTGAAAAGCCCAGTCTGCTCTGATTGGTCAGCTGGCCCACTCTGTTGTGATTAGTCAACCAAATTCAAGCAAGCTGCTGGGCGGGCTGTGCTTGCTTAGGCAGCACTAATGGCTGGCATTCTCAATCAGTGACATCACTAGTTGAGGAATTTCAAACAGGAATGTGGGCGAGGCGTTTTTAGGCAGTTGAGGAAAAAGTGCTTTTTGTGGGAGAGAAAGCTCCATTTGAAGTGACATGTGTTTTGTACTTCTCAGAAGAAATCTATTTCATACACAAAAATCTATATAACATTAAAAGATGGGAAAAATCCAAAAAAGCATAATAGGGGGTCTTTAAAGCTATAGTGCGTGACTATTTTTACATTAATGAACGTCCGTTACATTCAAGCCATCACCACCATTTCTGTTGCATAAAAATTACCTCTTCTGAAGAGTCCATCATGTTTTTTTATCCTCCGTGTCCTTAATTTGATGGGAGACATGCTTCTAGCAGCTGCGTGGAGCAGGGGTGGGGGTGGTGAATGATCACCGAAGGATTACGTCATGTGGATGCACCGACAGTGTTGTTGTCATTACTTAGAATTCTTCATGCGGGAGACAGAAACTACGAACTATAGTATTAAATCCCCTTATCTCTTAAACCTCCACGCCATCAGCAGTGCACAGGCGCCCACTCCTGCAGCGATCAGAATGTACTTTGTATTAGTTGGCAGGGTGCCAGAGGCCACTTTCTTCTCTAAATCCTGCAGTGTCCTCGGCTCTGGTGAAATATCAGCAGGTGCAGGCTCAGAGGGGTGGTAGTTCTCACTGGAGGGGGTGTTTACACTCGGTACAGTACCAGCAGTGTTGGTGAATAGTGGTGGTACAGGCGTGATCTCCTTGGCTGCTTCATCATTGACGATTTGAGCTTGTGGTGTTGGGCTTTGGCCATCTAGGTTAAGGATAGACGCCTCCTCGGATACATGCACCACGTTCTCCCGCACCTCCTGCGTTCCCAAACTCTGAGAAGGAGAGTCATAGTGGTTTTCCTCCGGTTCGTTATGGTTAAGAGCAATGCCGTTCTCCTGGCATGGCAGTGCTGTCAATGTACTCTCGGTGGTGGAGCTGACAGCAGAGCATGCAGAAAGGCAGGCAGAGGTCACAGTGTCATCTGCAGCATTGCTCATTTCCAGACGCTCACTATTCCCTGAGTAAGGCTGCACTGGTGAGCTGGGCGCAGGGATAGTAGGGCGCTGATGATTTTGTGGGGGGATGCTGATGAGTTGGCCAGGCTTGCTCAGACACACCATGCTGTCATCACAGAGAGAGGCGTCCATCCCAGCAGCACCAGGCAGAGGGGAGGTTGTAGCTGCAGTTTCTGTCTGTGGGCTGCTTTCAACAACCTGCAAGGGAAATTAATCTCACATTGGCCAAGTTTATTTATTTATTTTCAAAAGGAAGCTGGTGTGGACTATTGCCTCAAAGTTTAGTCTAATGGACCCCTCTCTGATATACTGTTAAGAACTGAACATTATAAACTTCACAGAGGCAGAATCTCTCTGCTTTAATATATATATATATACATATACATACACACACACACACACACACACATACATACACAAGCTTTAATATATATATATATATTAAAGCTTTTAACCGCATATTCTCTGGTCTAGCCATTTTTGAGTCTAGCTCAGCTAAAAACACCAAACCTGTCAGAGCTATGGAGATAGGTCTTCTTTATAATTACTATGTCCTTAACTTAAGTACTTCAAATCTGAATAATTTGGTACTTACCTGTGTAGCAGGAGGTCCTGACATGTGTTCAGGCTGCAGGACAGCAGCAGGTTTTAGGTCAACATGAGGGGTGGTGTCCTGGACTGGAGGCCTCTCTGGGGTTATCATGGGGAAAGAGGATCCATCGGTCCCATCTGAGTTTATCTGAGTTGGAGAGGGACTCTGTGGTGGACTGACCTCTGTGGCGGTTGTTGTTGTTTGGACCGGATCTGGGCGGGACGGAGAGTCTGTTTCAGACTGCTCAACAGGACGGGATGGTTGAAGAGTAGCCACAGGGTTGATCGATACCTCACTGTTCCCTGCAATCACCTGATCAGGGATCACAGCGATATCTCCAGAGATATCCTGGATGTCTGATTCAGAGTTTTCAACCGGCTCCTGGTGAGATCTAATCTTCCTCTGAGGCGGTGGGGTTTTAGTGGCCTGATTATGTGGGGTAACAGGGAACGGAGGAGGTGTTGGACAGGGTATCACTTCATCCTGAGTTGACTGTGGAGGCTCAGAGACAGGCTCAGATGGGAAAACTGCCTCAGGAACGTTGGCTGCTGAGCTCTGGGGGGCTTGTTGCTGCACAGGGGTTTCTAGAGGGGGGGAGGCCTGGGCAACTGGCTGTGGAGGAGCTGATGCTTCAGCTGGTGGAGCAACAACAGCCTGACGGTTTGCGCCACCCTCTGGGAGGGACATATGACTGGCAGAGGGTGCAGGATGGACGTGTGCCCTGGCGACAGTCGTTGGAGGGGACCTGGGGTTGGAATCTAGGGCAGAGCAAACAATGTTGTCATTAAATCTGTTTTTAGTGCAAATGACTAAAGCTCCTGAAGGACTAGCTGACACTGTAACTATACAGAAATTCAGTTATTATTTACACATTACTGAAGTCTCTAATGTCACACAAAAGTGCACTGAAGTTAACAGGTTCTGAAATTGAAGTTATTCCCTGCAGCATCTTGTGAAAAAAAAAATGTTATACCAATATAACTTTGAACAACATCCTATTTTTCACAACTGCATGTAAACAGGAATATAAGTGAAATATTCACTTTCATTAGCCATGGAAACAGCTTAGTCAGAAATGTGGTCCTTTCCGGAATAAGGGGGAAATTATATACATTACTACAAATGTACTGTATTGTATGAGTCCAATATACTGTGTACAATGTACACACACTCAACCAGAAAGTACAGTATCAGTTAGATGATGATGAAAATATTGGACCTTGAGAACCACAGCACAAATGTTTAGCCTCAAACACTTAAGAGTATTCTGTACAAGCTGTTCTGAAAATGTAATGGTCATTTTTTTGTGGCTAGCAACGTGGTCCTGTTCAACACAAGGCTAACATGAAATTGTGGTTGCACTGTGTGGTGATCCAACAAACTTCAGTATCAACGTACATAAGGATTTCATTATATTTAGTTTATTCCTTCAATATATTACATAGTACTCCATCATAGAGAACCTGAAAAAGATTTTGATACAACTAGTTTGAGGTGGTGCTAAATATTTTTTTTAGTCTAAAAGGGAACAAGACATTAAATTCTACACAGTAATTCACAGTACTAGGTACTTGACTAAATGACTTACTGTTGTTGACTCTCAGAGCGTTGTATTCTGCTCTAATCTCAGCTGCTAAAGTTCGATGCTCACACGCCTCAAGTGCTTGGATGAACTGCTCTGGCCAGTTTTCTCTTCTCTTCAGACATTTCAGAAGTAACTCCATGCTTTCAATGTCCCCACGAGTTTCTCTTTTTGCCTCAATGGTTTCCTAAAATTAGATTCCATAGAAGAAGCATAGGGAATCAATTTATCAGAGTTGTTATTGGTTTGTTGTTTGTTATTTACTGATGACTTTCAGTGAGTTAATGGCTTTTTGTATTGTAGTGATAATAAACTTATAGTTCAAAATGTTCTTTATAGGAAAGCGTTTATGAATATTTAATATGTTGTTGGGTTTTACCATCCCACCCTGCCTTGCCCATGTAATGTATATCTGTTTGTGCACATGTACATGAATGTGTGTAGGTGTGTATATGTATATATGTGGTGCGCAAGTGTGGAACAGGATTATCATCTGCGCATGCGCAAACATCTTGCGCATGCGCATGTCGGATCGTGCAGGCAGCACAGATCACGTACCCACAGCATCAATGCATCGCAATGCGGACCTGGACGATTCTGCATCGATGTAGTGACAGACCATAATCGATTATTGCCTAATGATGTTATTTTCCGGTCGCTGCTTTTTTTGTTCCTGCCTTTTGTCTGTTGTCTGCTGTGTTCAGACTCCGCTACATTCAGGAAGTGTCTTTTTTAACAGCAGATTCAATAGAAAGGGGAGTTATATCTGACTGCTTGAATTTGTTGATGAAAACCATGTGTAGTAATATATAATAATATTGAGGAGGTGATTTGAATTAGAATTGTTGACAGGATAATCTGAATTGAATCGTGGGAACAGTAAAGATTTACACCCCTACTATAGAGATGGCTTGTCCCTAATGAAACTTACCCTGTCGTGAGAAGTCAAGCAAGGCAGATGGATCATTATTTCTGTCGGTACCACACTATACACAATGGTCGCCATATTATGCCGCAAGTATCCTTTGTAGAGTTCGTCATTGGCAAATGGCATCTGTGAAATGAAAAAGCATTCTTTTTATTATTTCCACTCCTGATATTCACGCCATGTTTGTTCATTGTAATTTTTTTTTATTAAGGAAAGCTCTTCTTTGTTGTCTGCAATGATCACAGACACACTTGGGGGATTTTTTTCTCTTTAAAAGTGAAAGTGAAGATCAGCCATCCTGCAGCTTTGGGGGGAAAAAAGGAAATTGTTAACATTTCCCTTTCAGTTTCATATCTTTTTTTAAAGGGATGTGACTCTCTGCACAGCTGAAAATCCTTTTGTTTCTTTTTCAAGGGGAGGACAACACTTACATTTCAAGGTTGCAGCTGGAGTACGAAGAAGGTGAACCAGGCCCTGACTAGTCACTGATGCTCATGTTTAATATCTTAACTTCAAATGTGCAGCTGCATGAACGTCTCAAACGCATCACTCCAAACCGAACAACCTCCACGGTTACATTACTATGGCTTTTCAGGGTCAAATATAAATCTTTTCTTTTCTTCCTTGCCAGTTTCCTTGACTTTCCTAGACTCTGGGTGAAATTTCACGCAGAAAATTTCATAAAAATTTCACAACTACTTCTTGAAGTCTTATTTTAGTCTCAGCAAGCTTGCAAGGAAGAACAAGCTTGCGAGTCAGTTGACCATAAGTGTTCAGATTACATAAGGAATGAGGAAATAACTCATAAATGAAGTTTTGGAGTAACGTTAAAATAAGGCTTCAAAAATGCTGCACACTAACAACAAGGACTATAAAGCCTGATACATGCCTGTAAATAATTGAAATATATCGTGAAAATAAGAACAATAATTAGCATTAAAAGTTAGCTTAAATCGACGGCACAACCTAACGTTAGCTAACTTAGCCCCTGTTTCCTGTGTTGGCACTCTATTATTGACAAAAACATTCAATGAAACACAAATTATATTTAATAACACAATGAATTAAAGTTCAATTATCGTAATGTCACACAAGATAGTGCTCACCTTTCGTGTTTTGTTGCCGAAGCAGCTCGTGACTCCGTCTCAAAAGCAATATCTATCTCACTAAAAACCTGCGCACACATCTGCGCAGTGGTTTAAAATGACCTCCCTGTTCTCTATCCCTATTGGACGAAAGCGCTGTCAATCAAAGAGCGGGCCAATAGGATTGATCCTAACTTGTTTCCCAACCTTCTTGTTCTGAGGTCCCATCGCAGACCTCCATAAAAACAATATAAGATTAAATGTATTGATCCCATGCAGGGAAAAGTGTGTAATTAAGTGTCTAAAGTAAAGTCTGTAAAGGGACAAAACAATAAGTGTCTGTACTTCCCACCATGATCTGCTTTATAAACAAAAACGTGACATGACTTTAAACACAAGTTTATAACACCAGAGCCGTGAATATGTCAAGTGAAATCATGGCCTATGGTATGCTCATATCATAACAGAGGGTGGCGCCACTCACTCACTGAGCCAGTAGATGTGTACTTTGTGCAGTAATACACAGTAGGCTATGCTTTTACAAAAAAAATCCCTTTTACCCTCCTGAGTGAAATGAACACTGCCTCCAAGGATCTGTCTTAACAGGAGATCCGTCTTTGGGTGACAATAATCTTATTTAGTGCAGAAAGTAAGTTAACAACATGAACAGGATCCAGTGATCTGGATTACTGGAGGATTATGGGAAGGATAATGACATCAGGCAGGATGTTGGTTCATTATACCGAAGATCTGTTAAACAGGGATTGAACGTGCACTGCTTAAATAGAAAGGGTTTTTTTTATGCTTAGATGCTCTTTATCCTGCAATTGTGTCTTTTACATTTGATTGCATTATTCACGTTACTGTAACTGCATTCCCTAAAGTAAAACTACATCTCCTGCACCTGTCAATCAAACCATGTGGGTGGTTCTAGTCTGTGACATCCTCTTCCATCATTTCTTTTTGTCAGAATCAGAGCCAGATTTATTACCAAGTAGGTTTATACATACAAGGAATGTGCCTTGGTGTTTGGTGTGTACAACAAACACGTAAGAGGCAGTGAAAAATAAAAGCAAAGTCAAGAACGTAATAGAATAGAAAATTACAATAAAAATATGAAAAAAGGTAGGCCTACTATTAAAACACCATAACAATACTATTACTTAATATGTAAAAATATAACAGTTTGAGAATTAGAAAGCTGTACAGTTTTGTCCAGGATTTATCAGAGGATGTGCAAAACTTCACAGTCTAGAGAATGTGTGCAATGTACAGGGATAATAGTCCCAGATGTGTGTTCATTTAACGCATAAAGACAGATCTCCTTCGCACCCCCGTATACATACAGTAAGAGTCCATGTCAGCGGGGGTCACTGGGCCATGTTGATGAGGCCGGCTGCTGTCAGAAAGAAACTGTTCTTATGGCGTGAGGTTTTGGTTGTGATGGATCTCAGCTTCCTGCCAGAAAGTGAGGGGGACGTTCAAACAGTTTCTGTCCTGCGTGAGAGGTCTTGCTCTCTCTGGTGCTCTTTTCTTTATCATGTTTCTAAACCAGCAATGTGTTTGCATGAAAATGTGGTTGTTATCATGACAATTACTGCATTTAAGATATTCGATGAAGTCACTACTCACATTTTTGGGCTTTTCTGCCTTTAATGGATAGGACAGCTAGGTGAGAAAGGGGACAGAGAGAGGGGGAAGACATGCAGGAAATCGTCACAGGTCGGACCCTAGACCTCTGCGTCGAGGCATAAGCCTCTCAGTATATGTGCGCCCGCTCTACCCAGGCCACAGCACTGTTCACGTTTGACCTACAGTCTAGACGTCAGAGTGGACAGTTACTTATCAGGGTTATAGTAGGTTTTTTTTGTGTCTGTCACTGAACGTACAAACATGAAGTGTAGCTGAATTAGCTTTCAATGACTTAAATTCATCTGATTAAATGGGTTTAATAAATACATGCAGCAACATAGTGAGCAGAAAAATATTAGAGAATATGATAGTCAGTTTAGAACAAACCTGACATTAAACAACACTAAACCATCTTCATACGGTGAAATCCCTTTCCTGTAACTCTCCATACAGCTCTGAACAAATGCTTAAACTATTAGTAAGTCCTATTTTGAATCAAGTCTGCTTCAAACCTTTCATATATTGTAGGGCAATCCTTCCTTTGCAAGACGAAGGAAGGATACAAATAAAGCCACAGCGAGAGCCTGAGGCAGCTTCAACAGTCCTTCACGGTTGAGCGGGGAGAAAAAAACACCATGTACATTTCAATAAAAGAGCAGGACTTTACTCTTTTCAGAGGCCTTTAGCTTTAAAACTACAGCACACTGGTAAGAAAAAGTGACATGCTAGATCCTAATGTACCTCGGCACAGATAGTTCAACTCAGGATATAGAAGTGATTCATTAAAGTAATTAAAGTAAAAGTACTCAATGCAGAAAAATGTCCCCTGTGACTGTTAGACTGTTATATATTATAGCATTAGATTATTATTACTCATGCATTAATGTAAAAGCAGGATTTTAATGTTGTAGTTGGTGAGGTGGAGCTTATTTTGAACTTTAACTAATGACTATTTTTATTGTGGATTAATCCGCTGATTATTTTCTCCATTTAGGCGAATGATTGTTTGGTTTGTAAAAAATCATAAAATAGTGAGAAATGCTGTAACAACTTACCAGAACTTACCATGAATGAGACAGCTTTCATTAATATATTTATGTGTGCACACTAAAGGAAGCTCTTCCTCCTTTTCTTTAAAGCTTACATATAGAGTACAAATGGGACCTTATTGACTTTATCCCCCAAAGGCAGTTTGATTGCTTTGATGCCAGCATGATGTTTAAAGTGAACCAAGCGTTGTGGCTGCATACACAACATTACACAACAGGCTTCATTATGGCTTCTTAGACACTGTGATATTACCACTTAATGTATATCTGAGAACTGTCAGACCTACCCTTTATGTGATAGTGGGGGATGTTTGGTGAGTAAAGCTGTATCTTTCAGTGACATGGATGAGGAATCCGCAGGGAGACTTGTCTCAGATCACTCTGGGTTATGAGGAAGTCTATCAACCTGGTCCCTGATTCTCTGCTGTTAAGTGCATTTGATCTGGGTCCCGGATTGTTCACGCATGCACTAACACAATAAAGATTAAAGGTTGGATCTCTATAGGGGTTTCAACCCAACAAAAGCTGCAGTACACAAACAGCAGTGGAGAAAAGTAAAGGCAAATATTTCAGTCAAAGGCACTTTTATCAAGGAATTGGCCGATTATGGCTCATCATTCTGCTGGAGAACTAATTCCCTTTCAGAAAGATGCAAGGACGATGTTGTTTACGCGTATAGGTGCCATTATTACAACAAAGTGATGTGATGACTGCATATTGCATATGTGAATAGCAGCCAGGAGCTCATCAAGACTTACCCACATCTTTACAATCAGCACGGTAATAACAGTATACTTATCATTCGATGATACACAAAAGGTAGTATGGTGATGAGTTAGACCAATGCTGACCCTGTGTATGTATTTCTATTTGTCTATTTTTTTTCTCATTTGTTCTTCTTTTTCCATTACTTTTGCTCAGTTGTTATTTTCTCTCCTGTTTTTAGTAGGACATCACTGTTTTTCTTCTGTCTCTGTTTCCGTAAAACATGTGAATGCCAGGCACCTGGGTAGCTAACCTGGTAGAGCGCGCGCCCATATAAAGAGGCTTAGTCCTTGGCGCAGTGGCCGTGGGTTCAACTCCAACCTGCGGCCCTTTGCTGCATGTTATTTCCCCTCTTTCTCCCCTTTGAAGTCTAAGCTGTCTGGTTGGAAATAAAGGCCTAAAATGCCCCATAAATTGTCTTAAAAAAAAAAAAAACATAAATAAATAAAGATGCATAGACATTAAAGCCTAATCAAATCAACAATATCAGAAATCTAGCACATCAGGAGGAGGTTACAGGGTGGTGGAGGGATGAGTGTATCAGCAGGGTAGCAGTGTTAAGTGCCATGTTAAAATGGCCGTGCTGTACACCTACATGAACATTCAGGGTCCACTCAGGCCCATCGCACATACACTCCACTGCACATACAATGCACTGACCTCTTTTAAAAGCTGGCTGAAAACATTTCTCTAAAGCCTTTGATTAGGATTGATCCTGTTCATAGTGTTTGTCTGTACGCTGATCAGGGCTCTGATCTTTATCTTTATAAATTGTATTTCCACTTGAACTACAGTTATTCTTTTTTGTATAAAGCAATGTTTGCAGTGTATACATATCATCTATCCATCCACCTTTATAGCATGTTTTCTAAAACCATGCTAATCAGCCACTGTTTGTACTTCTCTGCTGATGTAACACTTTCATTTCCCTGCATGGGAGAAAGACATGTATCTGGTCTTATCAAACTGTAAATAACAGGTTACTGCTCTAGAAGGTTTGTCGTGTGAGTCAGCTTACGTTGACATTTTTTAAGTCAGTCAGCGGTTTTCTTTTCTATTTTACATTTCTTAGGTAATCATTTATTCCCTGAAAGCTTATGAGCACATTATTCTCCGTGACAGTGTCTCTATATTTAATTAGTGTAGTAGGAGAAATGTGGGAGAGTTCATTTAGTAGATTTATCTATTAAATAGACTTCTTGATTGGTTGAGAAGAAATAAACCATGTCTGTTATTCAGTGTAGTTTCCTCCTATGAGGGGGGAGAACTCTATAAATACAGTGAATAATAGAATGAAAAAACCCGGCTGTGACCCATGGGCAGACATTTGGAGACACGGTCTATTGTCAATGAATAAATCCGGAGCACAATTATGATGAAGAGCTTTGGAAGCTTGTTTTTTTCATTCTCTTCGACCTGTAACCTTTCTCTTCACTCAGGCAGACTAAAATGTCATATCTGCTGGGGCGTCGGAGCCACAGGCGGCCGCTGCTTCACTGGTAAACACACAGACGACTAAAAGCAGGTTTCCTTTCACCACCGCTGAAAGGGTAGACTGTTAATGCAGGGTGCTGGGCCATCCACTCATTCAACATTATTATACATCTTAACTGTGTGAAAAGGTGGATAAGCTCACAAACCTACTCAAATTACAAGCTCATGTTGTGTAATAAAGGCTTTAGTGATGACTCCGAGACATTTATATTACTTTATTTGCACTTTTATTTACTTTATCTGCCTTAATTGTCAGGTTGTAAGTGACCAAATACTTATTACTTAATGATGTGACAAATGAAAACAACAACCCTTCCTATTTATCATCTATAAGCAGTTAATTAACATATGTTTATAGCACATTAGCAGAAATGTTGAGTGTGTTTTTTTATGTATTTTCAACCCTTATAGGAAACTCTTTACGTAAACTCTCCCTATTTATCATCTATCAGCATATAAACATTTAAGAAATGTGTCATAATAACACATATAATGGGCCCCCGGTTAGTTCACCCATATATAGAGGTTTCCTCCTTGACACAGCGGCCGACTCTGACCTGCGGCTCTTTGCTGAAGGTCATTCCCCTTCTCTCTCCCCTTTCATGTCTAAGCTGTCCTATAAAATAAAGGCATAAAAATGCCCAAAAATTAATCTTTAAAAAAAAATAATAACACATAATGTGGTTGTACACAAATATGTGTTTATTAACGTGTTTGTCGTAGGAGAAGTTCAAATTGTTGACAGATACTGTAATGCTCTTAAAAATGTCCAGCTGCGTACATTATATTGTGTTATAAAACCCTTTATTACATGAGTATACGCAGTGGTGAGAAGGTAACTAAGCACATTTACTTAAGTACTGTACTTAAGTTCAATGTCAAGGTACTTAACTTGAGTATTTCCATTTTCTGCTACTTCATACTTCTACTCCACACATCTCAGAGGCAAATATTGCACTTTTTACTGCAATGTATGTATTTGTTTTCAGTTTTTTTTGCAGATTACAATTAATAATACAAAATATAATCAACAGGGAGGATGCGCCCCATGTAGGCTAAGCTTGATCAACACATAAATGATGATGACGTATCATAGGATAAGATAAGGTAAAACTTTATTAATCCCCGGGGGAAATCCACAAGCTACCCAGCAGGATATAGAGTAATTAAAATGAGCCCCACCTTTACCAGCTGCTACATGGAAGTGATGAACACATTCATGCATCTGTAATTGTAATCCAACAATAAAGCCTAATATTTATGATTCTGGAATTATTATTTTGCACAATGACTTACTTTTTGGTACTTGAAGTATATTTTGATACTTTTAAGTGCAGACTTTTATATGTAACAGAGTATTTCTGCAATGTGGCATTAAAGATCAGAGGCTTTTTCACTGTGTTTAAACCAAGGGCGTAGGTTTTGTTTCAACATCGGGGGAACTTTCGAGCATCAAACACTTAATATCCTGCATTCTGGTGAATTATTATGCAAAACAATGTGTGCCTTTTCTGCATCAATTTACGGCTCAAATTTCTGTATTTATATATAGAAAATGATTATTCTCCTATACATAAACGTCAAAATCACAAGAAATCACGTCTTTATTTTTCAAGGTCCTGTTGTGTTCTTGAACCTCCCAGTGTAGCATAAGTAGACACAGTTATTGAACGGTTATTTTTACCTCTTTTATGGAGTGGGTTGTCTTTCATATTTTTTGAGGGGGGACAAATCTACCGCTTTTAAATATTGGGGGGGAGGCTATCCCTTCATCCCCCCCTAAAATCTACGCCTATGGTTTAAACTTCCCTTAACTCAAACTTCCTGAGGGTCCTAAAGTGTGACAATACTACTGCACTGTGCACTTGTATGCCCACTTACTGAATCCGGCTGTTAGTGTGACTGTTATGTGACTGAGACTCTGCAGTCATTCATTCACTACTGACCAGCTTTTACACCACTACTTGCTCAAAATGCTGCTTTCACTGAAATATTATGATTGACCTAAAACATGCAGCTGGATTAGTTGTGATTTTAATATGGAGAAATGATCTCTGCATGCCCTCTCATAACCGTCTGAATTAAATGAAGAGATTTGATGGTCGAATTGTGTTTTATCCGTAATTAAGGTAGGCTGAGTGATTGTATAGCCTTTGAAAAAAAAAAAACAGAGCAGTCCTCATATTTGAGAATGTTTTAATATCCATGGTTTGCATCACACGTACACAATCACAGTGTGTCCTGGATATTTACACTGGCTTCATGTTTGTACAAACCTTCTCTAATAAAGGTGTTCTACTTGACAGTGTAGCAATACTGCAGGCGAGAACAGATATTCAAAATAGATTAAAACATGTGTTACATCAAAACATGAGAGTGTACAAGTTTATTTCACATATAATCAAGCTCACGACAGCAAACAGCCGTTCAACGAGGGTCTGCACTGTGGGTCAACACACTAGAAACCAGCTGAGAACAAGTTGCACTCTTCTGCAAAAAAACAACAAAAAAGAGACACTTTCACATCTGATTCACTACAACATTTTCTCCTCTCTCTCCCACGGAACCGGATCCTGCGCCTCCTCGACGTGCGTATTCCTGCGCCCTGTCCAAAAGTGCTCCACATCTGGGAAGGTCTTCTCCCTCTCCTGTGAGACCGCGTTGGGGACTGCGTTGGCTCCCACTTCTGCTCCGTTCTCCTCCGTTTGGGGACACTTGTTGCTGTGGAGGTGCTTTGAGCCTCTGCAGGTCGCGGAGAACCAGATGGCCATCAGTCCTTGGCGCACGTCGTCGTACATTGTCATCAAGATCACTGGAGAGAGGGAGCTGCATGCGTAAAGGAGGACTTGCGCAAAGATGATTAAACCAACGGGAGGTTTGTTGTACCCGAGCCTGATCCAGGTGAAAGTCCCCCACTCTGGCAGCAGCATGAGCCCGAGGGCGCCGCTGAGACACAGTAACACCAGGGTAACCTTGCTCTGATGCTGCGGGCTGGGTGCGTGGTTCACCGCGGTGTGCAGCGCTTTGGTGTAGTAGGCAAGGGTGAAGATGACCGGCACCACAAAGGTTGCAGTTGGATAAATCTTGTAGAATAACCTCATGAAGACAGACGCACACACTGGCATTTCAGAGACGCAAATAGTGTCGCGGCCATGGGGCACCAAAGAAGCGAAAAGCATCTGGGGAATGGGAAACATCATCGACACAATCCAAATGAACGCCAGAGCTCCGTGCATCCACGTCGGGCAGTACAGGGGCCCCGTGGCGCTGGGGACCAGCGTGTGTTTGGCTCTGGTGGTGACTGCAAGGATTAAAGTTTTTGCAACCACACACGAGTGCTGGAACCAGTCCGTGGTGCTGCAGACAAAACTCCCTAGGGTCCAGGTCTGCTTGTAGTAGGTGACGGCGCGCACGGGGGCGCACAGCAGCAGGATCACCAAGTCCGTGGAGGCCAGAGAGGCGAGGAGCGCCTTCACCTCAGAGCCCTTTCCGTTTCTAAAGTCACGGAGGAAAATCAGCAAAACGAGCAAATTCCCAACTGCTCCGGACACGCAGATCCCGATGAGGATGACCGGCAGGGCTGTCCTGGTTTCCTCCCCCTGGAGAAGTTGGACTCCGCCAACGAAATCAAAAAAGGAGACATTGGCTGGACGATCAATATCCATCTCCCCCTCTAAGACTTAAAGTGGAAGAAAAATCGCAGTCAGCAAACGAAACTAAATGTTTTTTTTCTTTTTGAGTTCCACTTTTCTCCGCAGATTTAAACGTCCCGGAGGGAAGTGAAGGCGGAGGAGCTGTCCAGGGCGCCGCGGTGCTGAAACGCTGCTGACGGGGTCGTGATCGCATCAGCAAGTGGGTGAGCAGGCTGGCAGGTAGGCTATTTCAATCGCTGCCATTTAGCGTCGCCAACCACTCACGTCATTTTGTCAGTGTGGCTCCAGGCTGCAGCCAGCCCAAATGTGAGCGCAGCGTGACGTGATTTACAGTCATTCAGAACCGGTGGCGTGTCAGGGATGTCAAAGTAACTAAATTATCTGACTGCTAGCCATCTCTTTAACTTCAAATGAAAACAGGCAACAAGAGCTCTGACGTACACTGACAAATACATGGCAGCCCTATGAAACGTTTGAATTAACAATCAATCATGCTGCAAAACACTGAAATATCTAAAAGGAATACTACTACCAAATGTCTTCTTAATATATGCACACTACCAACATTTCTTTTAAATCACTAGGCTAAATAATGGCTCCAATTCAATTCAATTCAATTTTATTTATAGTTTCAAATCATAACAGAAATTATCTCAGGACACTTTACAGATAGAGTAGGTCTAGACCACACTCTATAATTTACAAGGACCCAACAATTCCATTGATTCCCCCAAGAGCATGCATGAATGCATGAATCCGTGCATGAATCCAGTGTCTCTAACTTTGCAAACTGACAGAAATGTCCTTTAAAAAACTATCTCAAGTTCAGTAAAGACCAAGCATTGATCCCCTTAAACGACTATTTTAGGGCAAAGAATAATAAGAACATTAAGAATAATACCAGCATTTAGGGCTACACTTGGGCCATTGAGGATCCAATTCAGTATTTGTTGCCCTTTAATTTACTTATTAGTCCATTTATAAAACATTTAAAGTTACTTTTGGAAGAAGAAAAAACATTTGCAATAAAATCTTTTCTTAAAAAGCCATTATAAGAACAACGGTTGAGTCGACACTAGGTAGATCAATAAATCAGCCTGGCTGATACATCGGCTGATATTGACTTACTGCAGATATATCAGTAAAGTAAATGTTTGAGGCTATTTAATAACAGTATCTCCATTAGAGTAGGTATTGTGTCCAGCAGAGAGCACTGACAAGTTCCGTTTTCAAATGTGAAATGATCTGCTTCTTTCATATCTTAAACACAGTTCTTACCAAATGTAAGGGATCCTTAAAAGAAATGTCAGTTTATCTTTATTTTATATGCTAAAACAATGAACAGATGAATATGATTTATTGTTAGATTTTGTTAGATATTGAAGATTTTAAAACTCTTAAATACCGATATCAGTATCGGTTTCTGACATCCAGTATTGGTCAGACTCTATTGGCACGTTGTGGGAAATCCTCTACCAACATGTTTTGTCTTTTCAGACCTCGACTGTTTAACTGCCTAACCTTCTGAAAAACATCTGTGGACATCTGTGTGTGTCTCAACAACATTTATCAACTGCAGATTTGACAGCTTATTAGAACGTGAGAAACTAGTGAGGATTTATTGATGGAATACCAACATTTATAAGTGCTTTATTACCAAACAGAAAGTCAGGCTCCAGCTTTTTCCCTCCCAATATATTGATTCTGAAACCTCAACTTGGGATATCTGCTGATACAGATCTGATAAAAGTTCACTCCCAAAATGTATGTTTCTGTATGTATCTCATCAGAATAAATCAATAAAATAAATCATTATGATGTAAAGTAATTTGAGGGGCTGTTGTGGCACTAAGAACTGAGTTAGATGCCTGCTATGACCTATATTGTAACTGATAATGAAAAAAATGTAATTATGACATTGACAAAGAAACTGTAGTAATGTGGATAATGCCACCTTATGGCCAATACCCTGTGTAATGAAGTCAATATTGGTGTCCCAAATTAATAATTCATGAACATTTGTTTTTCCTGTTTTACTAGAGGTACTTACTGATTCAAATATGTATGGATGAAGTGAAATGAAATGGCATTTCAGACTCATTATCAGTCTAAAACAGTGACCCTAATGCATAAGTGCATGAAGCAGACTGCACCACGGAGTGAGGTGTGTTTACTTGACTGATGAAGGGCAGGGAGGGTGATGGTTGGGGGGGGTATTTTGAGAGGTGAGGGTGCCCACTCAAATGCTGTCACCTCCTCTAAGAGGGCTGGTTGCTAGGATACCAGAGCCACCATCACAGTATGGGGTTAGGAAGATGTGAGGCGCCATGAAGTAGTGCGAAAAATGGACAGATAGAGAGGCTTTAAAGTGAGCTTCAGATGCAATGAATGACTACATACAGCTGTGTGATTGCACAGGGGGAAATGGTGCTGGTGGTGTTTAGAGGTATGATATAACAGCATGAGCTATACTACCCTTGCAGCTTGCTGTAATCAGAGATAATTTATGTTATGGACTGTGCAAGCTCCAACTGATTTCACTTCTGGAAAACTATCAATGTAGCACAAATGTAGCACTCAAATCTGCATTTCTTTAAGCAGAGATGCACTTAGATTTTCCAATGGGTCCCCACATATCAAGAACTGCCACATATTTCTAGATTACCGTAATCATTAATAATAATAACAACCTAATTTGTACAGCACTTTCATGCAGATATACTGCCTCGCTAAACAAATGTGAGAATTGGCAGTAACATTAAGTATAAGTTTTGATAACAATATCATAAAACATTAAAAACAAACAAATTGAAACTTGTACTTGATGGTGGCTACAGCGAAAAGGTCAGGGAATCACCAAAATCAGTAGGATTCAGTAGGATTCAAGTATGCTCCCATGAGGAACTCCCTAATTAAGATTAAATGTGATACAAGACCTACCCATTTCTCAAGTCTATTGATTAAAATGCCATGATCAGTTGTTTCAAATGCAGATAGCCAGACTGGAATTGTTAGCCATGCTTGCAGCTAGTCCACTTGTCAGCTGGTCTGCCACTTCAGTCCAGCCTAAAATATCTTAACAAATATTTGATGGATTGGATTGATTAAACTTGTCAATTTCAAAAAATGTCAATTTGTCCAATACTTTGGTTAATAACTTAACTGATGATGTGCCTCAAAGCAGCAAATACAGCCTCACTGCAACATATCATCATACAACGGTTCATTTGGTATCTTACGAAAAGTTGTGCACAAATATTAGAATTAGTTAGTTAGTTAGTTATCCTACGATTGTCCAGCAACACGAGCGATTGGTGCGCCTGCGCAAGACCCTGCAATGCAAAACCTGTTTAGGCAACACAACTACTTGGTTAGGTTTAGGAAAATATCGTAGTTTGGGTTAAAATAAGTACTTTGCTTATGTAGGCCTAACTTATGTACCTGGCGTTAATTAAGTTACGTAACAAAAGTCAGCTAAAAGAAGTCAAAATTGACTCTTGGTTTCGCACGGGCCACAAACAGCAGTCACCTGGGTGAAAGTCCTGTGTGCATTCAACCCATCCATCCACCCATTCAACAACCAACCAACCTACCTCCTCCCTACATGAACTTCTTGGCTTTTTATAGGCTACTATGTTGCCTAACTTTCTCCTTGAGGAAGCCCTGCATGCCCTGGCTCATGATTGTGTGGGTGATAAACAAATTAAATGCAATACTTTTCGTAGGTAAATACAAACAGGGATTGAGAACAGCCTGCTGACTGAGCCACCAGAATGGCTGTAGACTTTTTAGTCTTGTTCTTATATATATATACTGTATATATATATATATATATATATATATAGGGTGTGAATGAATGGAACAAATCACTATGCATTAAAAACTCTATTCCTCCATTTGAGGGGAATACATTAGTTGAAATATATCTTGTCCTCATGAGGTTTTATCACTCTGGCAATTATGGTTGCTATTGTCCGTTAAAAGGTGCATCCATACGCTGTAATTTTCTGTTTTTTGAGAAAATAAATACATTTTTAAATGACAGCAGTCTCATCTTGAACAAATGAGTTTCTCAGCGGGGTCTTGAAAGGATAAAAGACTTCTTTCTTAATCATGCGTGCGCCTACGGGTAGTTTCTGGTACTTAGATTGTAATTGTGGGGCATTTTCTTTGGAAACAGCCCAGACCAACTGAGATACAAGAGCAAACGCCTATGAGATATGTTTTTTTTTCATCTCTGTATCCACCACTCACACAGCCAAGACTGAATCAGTATTGTGTGAGAGTTGGAGCACTCACATCCCCCCTGAGGCTTTTTCAAAGCCAGAGAAGGACAAAATAACAGAAAAAGAAAGTGATAAAGAGGAGGGGAGGACATAAACAAAAACCCAGAGCTGGGTAAGAGTCTATTTGAACTCCAGCAATGTTCCATTTGGAGATTTCCAGACTAGAAACAAAGATGAAGTACTTTTTCGACCACAGGGATGTCTGAAAAGCAGACCTTGGCATATTACATTTCTGTCCCAATCCCTTGATGCAGAAAAGCTTTTACAGTATCAAAGAAAACAAATGCAGGTTTTTGTCATTAGCGTCATTCAGAGAGATCAAAGGTAAAGGGGTCTTCCCAGATAACCGCAGACATAAAACAAATGTTGTTATTGCCCAGAAGTGGAGAAGCGATTTGCATTTGATGTTGATGATGTTGCGATCCTGTGTTACATAAAAACTGTCTGCTTTCAAGTTCTCCCCCATCATCAAACAGAACTCAAGATGAAGAGTGTTGGCTGCTGACATAAAGATGCTCCAAGAGGTGGCAAAGACTGACAGTTACCACGACAACCTGTGGCCGGAAACCACTTGACTTGCAAAGCTTCTTGTGACTGCCTTCGAGTTTCGGAAAGCATGATGAAATTTATAATTTGTATCAGTTTTTATTTCCCTGCTCGTGTGACTATGCCTGTGTTAGATTTGTGATGAGCTGCAGCACACATCATTAGCTTCATCATTGTTTTGTTCATTTGTTTCAGGCATCATGCAAAGAGATAAATGACTCCCTTTAGCAAAAGGGCAGACTCCCGCCTGCAAAATAGCAAATAATTAATGTCAGGCTTTTTTTATAGTGTGTTGGGAGGGGGAGGGGATTTTCTTTTTTAATCAAAAAGCCAAGACATATGCAACTGGAAACATGGTATTAGCAGATACTGTAGAGAGGTTGGGTTTAGTAATTATTATTCACATCATCTGTTTTTTAATAATTCATTTTTTCTTTCCTGTTTTTTATGCAGATAAATGCTCCCATTATGCTGCTACACGCTGCGCCTGCCTGCTGTTTGCTATCTTGACTGATCATGGCATGATAGCTTAATAAGTGTCACATTTAGTTAAGCAGGTTTTCTTTTAAACCAAAGTGATGCACAACAACAAAAACCAGTGGTGAAAGCTAACTAAGTACATTTACTCAACTACAATTATGAAGTACTTGTGCCATGCTGACCTTTAATTGGGGAAGAGCTTGGGCAGAGATCTTGTTGGCCCTTTGTTGAAGAACCATGTGCAGTAGTGTGACAAAAGAAACAGCACCCAACACCCAGGCCACGTTCAACACCAGACCCCGAAAACACGTAGCAACGCGTTTATTTCAGCTGAAATGGGGGGTGCGTTGAACACACTGTTGTGTGCATAAATGCTTTGTCATTTTTATTTCCACGAGTTTACATACACATCTCTGCTTATTGTGTATCACCTGTGACACAGCCACCAAACCAAAACATACCTCAAAGCCCTTTGCACACCGTTTAGTCCAAGACGTTCCACTTCCGGGATTGCTCCGTTGCCACCAGAAATTCCGCCGGATGACACTCATTTCAACCCAATGTCCATTACCTTCCGCTTTCTTTTGTTGGCATTTTAAACTCTGGTGGATTTCTGAGGACTATGGTTAACTGCTCCTCAGATCTCTGCAGGGTAAATCCAGACAGCTAGCTAGACTATCTGTCCAATCTGTTTTCTGTTGCGCGACTAAAACTACTTTTGAACGTACACATGTTCCACCAAAATAAGTTCCTTCCTGAGGCTACATTGCAGAGGCACCATGGCTTTGTCTGGAGCTTAGCTCTGCCCATGGCGATTGTGATTGGTTTAAAGAAATGCCAATAAACCAGAGCACGTTTTTCTCCCATCCCGGCATGCTGTGTGGACTTGCCAGACCTTCCTTTGCAGCACTGTGGAGGAAGGTCTGGGGTACATTCAATCTACGTTTCCTGGTTTCAAGCTACGGTTTCCTGGTTAAACGACAAGTTTTCTCGGAATGGTGTTAAACGGTGTGCAACGGCATTGAGATATGTTTTCTCTTGTTTGGTGGGTGTGTATCTTGTTTTTTTGGCTGTGTCACAGGTGATACCCAATCAGCAGAGACATGTCTGTAAACTCGTGGTACTAAAAAGGCAGAGCGCTTGTACACACAACAGGGTGTTCAATGCACCCCAGTGTCAGTTTATAAAAACGTGTTGCTACGTTTTGTCGGGGCTAAAGCGAGACTACACTCTTAAAGTGCTCATACTATGCTTTTTGGCTTTTTCCCTTTCCTTTATTGTGTTATATATCTTTTTTGTGCACATTATAGGTTTACAAAGTGAAAAAGCCCAAAGTCCCCCCCAAAGGGACTTACCATCTCCAACAGAAAACACTGTTCACCAACTGCTCCAAACAGCTCTATTGTAGTCCAGCCTTTACTTCAGAGACAAACGTGGTCACTTTGTAACACACGTTATAATGCTCGCCTAGCTGCTAGCATGGCACGCCCTCATACTCTGCTTCTGACTGGCTAGTAGTCCTTACCTAGGTACTGTCAGGGCCCGCCCTCATACTCTGCTTCTGACTGGCTAGTAGTCCTTACCTAGCTACTGTACATGTGCAATTCCCAACAAAGATGGAACAGAAGTGAGATGTCTCACTCTGTAGCTAAAACAGAGAGCTCAACACACAGGGTGAAAAGAGGAGCTGCAGCAATGTGCAGTACAACAAAAATATGGTGTTTTTTGAAAATTAAACCATGTAAACCTCTTCTGGTACAACCTCTAAATACAATTAGGAACCTGAATATGAGCACAATATGAGCACTTTAATACATCCAAGGACGACACACATGACTACACACCGTTTGACACAGTCAGGGGGAAACTTGTCGTTTAACCCGGAAACCGTGAGATTGAAATCAAAAAGCAACATTTGATTTCCAAAATAAAAGCTATGTGCATCACATCCTAGAGTTTTAGGATGTTAAAAATGTCTTTATTTTAGTATGAATATTGAATACTGTGAGGGTTTCAGGCTTCATGTGAACAATGATGACCAATGTGTGACCTGCAGAAATACTAATAAAAGAGTGCCACCATGTGCCAGAGGACGGAAACACAAAACTTACACCACCGCAGTTATACCAGAGGTTTCTTCACTCCAATTGTAATATTTGGTATCTTGGAACAATAACAACATGCAGCAGAATAAAAATGCAAAAATAAAGAATTTTTTTTTATCCCCAACATCACAGTTTCTTAACATTTTTGTAGGCCTATTATATAATAATAATTATAATAATATACCATACTGACCAAGATTTTCCACTTCCCCATTTTAGTTCGACATACTGCTAGACTACTTTCATTTTTGCACGTGTAACACATTTTTTAAGTTAAAAAACTGCATTTCTTTTCCTCATGAAAATGTCAGTATCCTGATATCAACAGTAGGTGGCAGCAGATGATCGTTTGTATAAATAACAACAAAAATAGTGTAGCCTCTCAGCCACTAGATGGAGACTTTGACATATGAGTGAGCTGTCAGAACAGTTGACTGTCAGAATCAGAATCAGATTTATTGGCCAAGTATACACAAGGAATTTGACTTTGGTAGGTGTTAACTCCCTAGACATAGACAACTAGTAATATAGACACATACTTTACAATAGAGACAACAATATACATATAGGCACATATCAACATGATATACAAAAATACAAATATACAAATAAGACATAATATCAAGACAAGTACACATGGAGTGGGATGTAGAGTGCAAAAAG